>NC_069505.1:213000991-213025991 GCF_027579735.1 Bombina bombina
ACTTTACACTAGCTGTATCTTCACAGCTGTATTTGACTCTCTTATTCTGAGCAGGGCCGGATTTCCCATTAGGCACAGTAGGCATGTGCCTACAGGCGCCTTGCAGTGAGGGGCGCCTGCCTGTCAGTAATTAAAATATATATATATGACGGGGTTTCCGGTGGGAGGGGCGTGCAACAGGTAGCACGCTCAGCAGCTCAGGTGCAAAGAGCTAGTACCACACTTCCCCACAAACAAGCTCCCTATAGCCGAGAACAAGTATCCTGGTCAGGGAAGTCGGAGGTCGGAGAGGTTTGCCGGAAGCCCCAATTGCCTACTCAGGCCGGTTAGGCACTGGCCACAAACACATACGGCGGCCCCGGAGTCGGGTGGTGTAGCAGAAGAGACGTACACCGTGCAGCGTCATCAGTTGTGACAGTCTCGGATACAGGTTAACGCGGCAGCACGAAGTCAAGATACTTGGGAAGAAGGTCGGCTCCTGCTGTGCCGGAAACATCTTCGTAATTCCGTCCGACTCCACACCTGGTAAAGTACGGGAGGTATCTCGCCCTGAACCAGGTAAGGAAGGAGACGGTGAAGTGGCAACGAGCAGGTAGTTTTGACTATATTATACACTGGAGGAAAAAGAAAAAATAATAACCTGTATGTAATATAACGGACTTAGCAATGGTTTAGTTACACCACCCGGGCGGTATGTGTTTGCTGTGAGCTATTTTAATGGATTTACAAACATGTCTGCTTCTTCTACATAAAGTGGGGTCAGGACAACCTGGTTATTTTGACACTGGACTGAGAGGCCCCTTTCCTTCTTTCTGGGACATTGTCTAAGTGAGATCTATAACAGGAGAGAAGGGAAAAAATAAGGATCTACACTTGCATAAAAAAGGAAACTTAATCAGTAAACAGCATCTGAAATTTTTGTTTACAGTGAGCGTGTAAACTTTTGCTAGATAAAGGCAAAAACTGGGAGGGAAAAGCCGGCTGGGATAATAACGCTGGCCGAGGCCCCTGAATGTGTAGAGGTTCGGACTACCACCTAGAACGTATTTAAGAACGTATTTAAGAGGCTCTGCATTATAACAGAGGATAGGTGTGCCTGACAAAGTGGGGGTCCCTGGTCCACAGTAGGCACAGTTTTTGCCAGAATGAAACAGTGATCACTGGCTGCGTAAATTTGGCTGTGAGAAGTTGAATAAAACAGCTGGGACTTAAGATTAAGGATTCAGTGACATTGATGCTATACTACAGCTATATTACTGTTATATTATTTTTCTGCTGTGTGTGGGGTTCCGTTTGTTTTTTTTACTGTTTTGCCTGTGTGTGCTTTTTTTTTGCTCCTTTTATCAAGCTGCACAAATTGTATAAGTAGCTTGTTAAGAGGTACTGCCTGATAGGGATATATATTAAACCCAAAAGTATATACTAAGAGCAAGAAAAGATTGTTGGGAGGGTAGCTGTACAGTGGTAGAGGGTGATTTAAAGCTACAGTTTTTTTTGAGTAAAATTTTGTTGTTGTTGTTGTTAATCCAGCATTTTGATTTGCAAGGTAACATTAAGGTTACCTCCTTCCAACAAAGTGTGTTAGGACAGTGTGTAAGCAAGCTATACCAGAGATTGATCGTAGAGAAATAGGTAGGCCTTAAATCTGGGGTATATCTCTGTAACTAAGTACTTAGGGGAATTGCTAGGCGTCATATTCACTTTGCCACCTTGTGGAAAGATTTGTCACATCGTCTAAAAATAAATCGCCAGCAATGCCACCGAAACAGCGAGATAAAAAAATAAAAAGCCCTGATTTAGAACAGAGTATGGAGGTTCAAGGGTTTCAAGGGATACAGCCGGGCAATTTTGACCCCCAATATTTGGTCCAACAAATATCTGACTTAATAATGCCACAGCTTACGTCAATAAAAGCAGAAATAGCTGGTCTTACAGATGAAGTTAGGCAGTTTTCTGGTAGATTAGTGGAGGCAGAAACAAGAATTTCAGAGCTGGAAGATCAGATGAGTGTCCAAGAAAATAGGTATAAAGCCCAACATGACATCATTAGAACCATGCAGGCAAAGATAGAAGATCTAGAGGATAGATCACGTAGAAATAATGTAAAGATAATAGGCTATCCTGAGTCGGGCCAATTGCAAGATGCTGAGTTAATTAAATTTGCCTCTAAAGACTTACCAGCACTGTTAGGTTTACAAACATCTGAAGTATCATTTTTGGTGGAAAGGGCACACAGGATAGGCACCCCTAGAGTAGACACTAATGGTTTAACAAGACCTAGACCCATTATGGTGAAATACCTAAACTTTCAAGATAAGGTAACGATTATGAGACAATTTAAACAAAAAAGACCAATAATGATACAACATGAGAATATCTTGCTATTCCAAGATTTTTCCAGCGAAACCTCCCTGAAACGTAGAGAGATGTCCCCTTTTTGTTCAACACTAATCCAAAAAGGTATCCAGGCAAGACTTATGTACCCAGCGAAAATTTGTTTCAGAATAAATAATGAAAATGTGACCCTGAAATCACCCCAGGAAGCAAGGGATTTTATCAGTACCCTTTAGTTGTATATGATAAGATAGTTATGGTGGGGCTGTACTTTTCTTTGTTTTGTTTTTATAGTTGTTCTTCCTAAGCAATATAAAATAGATAAAATGTATTGTGGAAGGTGTTGTGCTAGGTTGAAACTAGAAGCTAGATTATGCCGGATTTTGGATGAGTTATCATTAAGAGGGATATATATAAAACTAGAAGTTACATGTTGGAAATGTTTAAATGAGAGTGTCTGTATGTTATGTGTGTTGTTTCTTTTTCCCCCCTTTTTTTTTTTTTTTTTCCCCTGTCCGAGATGGCATGGTACGGGTAGAAAGACACAGGAGATAGAATGCTTAACATAGTATCATGGAACGTGGGGGGAATAACCTCCCCGACTAAAAGGTCTTTAATTTTAAAAACACTAAGAAAAAAGAACCCAGACATCGCTTTATTACAGGAGACCCATCTACAAGAAGTAGAGATGGCTAAACTTAAAAGTAAATGGGTAGGAGAAGTAATAGCCGCCCCTGGGCCTAAACGTAAGAGAGGAGTAGCGATTCTAGTCTCCAAAAAACTGGATTGCAAAATCTTAGTTAAAGAACGGGATACGGGGGGGAGATTTATTATAATTGAAGTAGAATATGGTGATACTGTAATAATTATTTGTAATGTATACGGCCCTAATGAGTTAGACCCAAAATTCTGGGACACCATGTATATAAAACTTGCCCCATACCTGAATGGGAACCTGATTGTCGCAGGGGACTTCAACATGACAACGACGCCAGTGATAGATAGAACCAGGCTTGGTAAGCAGGCGGTAGGTAGGAAAGCGGAAGAAAGACTATTTGGGTCTTTCCGTAATAAATTAAACCTCCATGATATATGGCGAATTAAGAATCCAGATGTTAGAGAGTTTTCGTGTGTATCTAAAACTCATAAGGTAATGTCCCGCATAGACTTATTTCTCATTAACGATTCCATGCTGTCTTTAGATTTAAATCCAATAATAGAGGACATAATCATTTCTGACCACGCAATAGTTGGTTTAAGTTTGGATCATATTAGACACCGGAAGGGGGGAGTTAATAACTTTTTTTTCCCAAAACATCTTATACTAGATATGGAGTTTAATAGATTCCTAATCCATAAATGGAATCAATATAAAATAGATAATAAAGATTACTATAAGAAGATAGAGGTTTTTTGGGAAGCTGCGAAAGCAGTCTTAAGGGGTGAAATAAAAGCATATTTGGTTAAATGGAAAAGGAAATCTCGGGAGCAGGATATCCAATTGGCAAATCAATTAAAAAACAGTTATAAATTATATCTTAATAACCCCAATAATATGTCGTGGGCTAGTTACAATAAAGCTAAAAATGAAAGAGAGGGATTCCTAAAATTAAAAAGTATAAAACAGGATAGAAGGGCAAATGCCTTCTTCGCTAGTTATCATGGGAGGTCAGCAAAATTTTTAGCTAAAATAACCAAAGGAGGGAAAGAAGGTAGGAAAAATATTGCTAGTATTAAAAAAGGAAATATAAGTTATACAGCACCTAAGGAGATCTGTCGAATAATGTATGAGCACTATTCAGAAATATATGAGGCAGGACCCTGTAATGAAAAGGCCAAAGACCTGTTTTGGAAAAAGGTCTCCCTCCAACAATTAACAGTGGATGAAAGGGCAGATTTGAATCAACCAATATCGGAATTGGAAATTCTAAAAGCTATAGAGAAGGTGAAATTAAACAAAGCTCCAGGTCCGGACCAAATACCGGCTGAATTTTACCGAATACTTAAAAACGAAATAGGAGATACATTGAGAGAACTATTCAATCACTATTTTGTTAAAAATTGTCTAGAATCAAATCTTTTCTCCGCCTCCACAGTCATTCTCATACATAAAAAAGACAAAGATCCAGAAAACCCTAATGCTTACAGGCCAATATCACTTCTAAACAATGATTATAAACTTCTTACAGCAATAGTAGCAGATAGATTGAAAAAATACATTAATAAGCTGATCCATACAGATCAAACGGGATTCATGCCAGGTAGGAATTCATCTAAAAATATACGGAAAGTGTTATTAGTCCTAAGTCAGTATTGGAACAAAATCAACGGCAAAACCAAATCAGGGGAAGTTGACCTGGCCCTTTTAACGCTGGATGCTGAAAAAGCATTTGATGCCATAGTATGGGAACATTTATTCACGGCATTATCCCGTTTTGGTATTACCGGTAACTTTCTCAATTTTGTTAAATTAATATATAAAGCGCCATGTTCTACGTTATTTGTAAATGGCCAATTTTCCCCTAAAATTACGCTAATGAAAGGAACCAGACAGGGGTGCCCTTTGTCCCCCTTATTGTTCAACCTCTCGATACAACCACTAGCGGTAAGACTCAGACAAATGTTATCTGGAATTAAGTTGGGAAATGATAACGTTATTTTATCTCTATATGCAGATGACTTGTTACTTTTTTTATCTAGAACAGCACGGGATATACCAATATTACTAGAAATAATTAATGATTATGGGTCCTTTTCGGGGTATAAAATAAACTATTCAAAATCAGAACTACTCTGGATCAGACGTCCCAAAAGATACATAGGTCAGCACCCATTCCAAGAGGTTGAACAAATAAAATATCTTGGACTATATTTAAGCTTAAATCCAGGGTTATGGTATACTTTAAACCATCTTAAAACTTTCCAAGAAATTAGCCTACTGATGGAAAAATGGAGACCACTGCCCATCTCGATATCGGCCAAAATAATGCTGTTGAAAACATTTGTATTTCCACGGGTTATGTACATACTTCAGAATTTACCAATCCCTATTAAAAACGTAGATCTGAATAGATATGACAAAGACTGTAAAGCTTTTTTATGGAACGGAGGAAGGGTGAGACTTTCAAAAAAGATTTTATATCTTGACAAAGAATACGGAGGCTATGGTCTTCCCAATCTTAAATTATACAATCAGGTCACAATGTTAAAAATAGCAATTGATTGGATTACGGAAAAAGATTACTGCTCTTTCCCAAACATAGAGGATAACCTAATAAAGCCCTTCAAGTTAAAAGCTATCCTACACACGCCTATGGATAAAATGCCATCGTCGATATTAAATATTAAGGTGATAAGTAATGTGGTTTCAGCCTGGCAGAAGTTTTGCTCAGAGCTTAAAATTAACTTCAGGTTCTCCAAATTTCTCACTATCTTGGGCCATCCAGAATTTGCACCAGGACTAAGTTATGGGATTTTTCATAACTGGCAAAGGAAAGGTATAGTGTATCTGGGGCAATTAATTGAGGAAGAGTCAGGGTTATTCAAATCTTTCATACAGATACAGGAAGAATTTGACATCCCAAAACATCACCTCTTTGCGTTCTTACAGGTTAGACATTTCTACAATCTCTCACTTCAGAAGTTTGCTGGTAATCTTCAGCTAGGGATAATAGGAAGTGGTATTCAGATGTACCGCGCAGGGTATCATTCCATATCAATTTGGTATGGAATGATAATGAAAAATCTGGGTAAAGGTCATCTCGATTCTCTGCATACCAGATGGTTAAAATTAATCCCAGAGCTAGTAGATAAGAATGTCAACCAGAGTATTGCTGTGGTTGGCTATAAGTTCACCTCCTGGAAAGAATCACACAGCTATTTGATAAATCTGGCTTATATTACTCCAACTCGTCTAGGTAAATGGGACAAGAAGTGTAAAGGGAATTGCTTTCACTGCTTGGCTCCACAGGCCGATATACTCCATTGTGTATGGCGTTGTCCGAAAATATATCAATTTTGGGAGAAGATATCATTTTGGTTAAATAGGGTTGTGAGCCAAGTGGTGATCTTTACACCAGTGAGTATCTTCTTTTTTATATTTGATAAGCGTTTCACAACAGAAGAATATGCGTTAATTACTACGGCCACACAAATTGCGCGGTTATTAATTTTTCGCTATTGGAAAGCTAAGAAATATCCAACTATAGCAGAATTTGGCCAAAAAATTATTGACCAATTAATCATAGAGCAGATGAACTTGGAGCCCAATAATGAAAGAAAGGCCAGGAGGTTTTATTTAAAATGGAAGAATGTCATTAGATTGCAACCAGTGGAGCTACAAGTAGAAATTTTGGGTCCCCTGCGAGAATCAGGTTTTGCATTCCTAGAAGAGTTATAAAATGTAGGATAGGTCCAGTCACGTTGCCAGGGAGGAATAAATAATATCCGAAGTTGGTAAGGGCTTACGCCTTTCCCTTCCCCTTCCAGCCCTTTTTTTTTTTTTTTGTCTTGTCTTTGTCTTGTATTGTCTTGTCTTGTCTTGTTTTGCTATGTTGTGTTTGGTTTCTGTTTTGCTATATAGGATAAAAAGTGGCAATTTTGGTACTTAGAGTATTCTGATTTGGTCTACGAGATAAGAGATGATTATTTCTTTTGCAATAGTATGAGTAGTTCAGACAACTATGTTAGTAAGAAAACATTATTTGTCTATTCTTGATTTAGAACCTGTAAATGTGATATAGATATTCTTGCTCTGTATTTTGGTTCTTTATTGTTACTGCCTGTCTGACTTCAATATTTTTTGTTTTCTTTTCTGTTCAGTACCATAAATTGACATGTCAATAAAAAGTGAAAAAAATAAAAATAAATATATATATATATATATATATATATATATATATATATATATATATATATATATGTTGTATTATTTTTTTTTTGTGAGGGCATTAATTTTAGTAAGAATTGTGCTGCCAGGTGCTTACAGAGTCGAGTGTTTCATTGGGAATATGTTACAGCAGTTGAGGGAGCCATGAAGGAGAGAGGGGCAAAGATTAAAACTAAACCCCTCCAATTTTCGCCAGGCATGTTTAGTTTCACTTTGATTATATGTACTTCTGTTGCCTCACACAGCCAAGCTCCATGCTGATGTGTAGAAGACACTTTTTGTTGAAGGAATAAAAGCTTCAGAACAACAGGTTACGACTGTACAAGGCTATAACAAGCAGAGCACTTTAACCCCTTGGCTACCAGACAGGGTTGCAGTGTATTCACTTGTTATGTGCTGTAGTTCATTTTGATAGCCAGGGGGTTAAATTCTGCTTCAGGATGAATGTTTTTGTTCTATAAATGCCTTGGAGGTGAGGAGGTTATGTGGGACTAGCTGCTCTGCTCTTTATTGCAAGTGCCAATTGTGATTTACAGCCTTTAGGGCACTTTGACAACAAAGTTTGTAGACTGTAAGGCTGTAAAATGTGTATGTGTGTAAACCACTTACATGGCATATTTGTTTGTATGTATGTATATGTATGTGTGTGTATATATATATATATATATATATATATATATATACACACACACACATCACATTAAAAATTGTTAATCTGTTCTTTTATCAAGTAACTGTGGTATGTTTGTGTTTTGTGGTAAATTGAATTTCTAATTTTAAACACATTTGTTGACCCCTGGATTACATATAATCTACAACATTCCATGTTTTCCTTTGAGAGCAACATCATATTATATTTCAGAACAAAATAAATGTAACATCTGTGTGTATTTGTACCAAAAATATCAGAGTTCACAAGATTTTTTTCATGTAATGGAAAAAATAGCTACATTTTATATGTTCTTCCACTGGCTGCAAAGGTTGTTGATGAGCTTGCATGCTGCTAGTTTTAATATTGCTATTGTTTACACAAAACTGTGTTTAACTCCAACAAAATGTTAAGCACATAGTCAAAGTCATCTCCAGAAAAGCAATACACTAATGGCTTGTCAATAAACATGTCCTATGAGCCATCTGGGTCTGCACAGATGTGTATTGCTGTCTCAGAACTGACATTGACTATGTGTTTTGCAAGAGGCTAACACACTTCTGTGCAAGCACTAGTGCAATAATAAAATGCCCTAGCAAACTGTCACATTTTATGTCCCTTTAAATAGGGTTTTCTTTAGAATATTTTGCATTAAAAGTTTAACATGATTTGTTTTTGTTATACATAATAGAAATTGTATGGCCATTTGAGTCAAGTGAATATTGATTTTTGGTGTAGCTTCCATTACAACAAATATTGCAAATTGTGTGTGTATTTGTGTATCTCCATAAAAGGGAAAATGTAATTTTACATCTAATATTTATTTTTAGTTGTCCTAAATAATAAAAAAAAGTCCTCATTTTTTCCACTTTTTTTTGGGGGGGGGGGGGGCTTCAGGTTTTTGTGCCTACAGGCACCTGAGATGTAAATCCGGCCCTGATTCTGAGCAGAACTTTACACTAGCTGTATTATCTTCACAGCTGTATTTGACTCTCTTATTCTGAGCAGAACTTTACACTAGTTGTATTATCTTCACAGCTGTATTTGACTCTCTTATTCTGAGCAGAACTTTACACTAGCTGTATCTTCACAGCTGTATTTGACTTATTCTGAGCAGAACTTTACACTAGCTGTATCTTCACAGCTGTATTGGACTCTTATTCTGAGCAGAACTTTACACTAGCTGTATCTTCACAGCTGTATTTGACTCTTATTCTGAGCAGAACTTTTCACTAGCTGTATCTTCACAGCTGAATTTGACTCTTATTCTGAGCAGAACTTTACACTAGCTGTATCTTCACAGCTGTATTTGACTCTTATTCTGAGCAGAACTTTACACTAGCTGTATCCTCACAGCTGTATTTGACTCTTATTCTGAGCAGAACTTCACACTAGCTGTATCTTCACAGCTGTATTTGACTCTCTTATTCTGAGCAGAACTTTACACTAGCTGTATTATCTTCACAGCTATATTTGACACTCTTATTCTGAGCAGAACTTTACACTAGCTGTATCTTCACAGCTGAATTTGACTCTTATTCTGAGCAGAACTTTACACTAGCTGTATCTTCACAGCTGTATTTGACTCTTATTCTGAGCAGAACTTTACACTAGCTGTATCTTCACAGCTGTATTTGATTCTCTTATTCTGAGCAGAAGTTTACACTAGCTGTATGTTCACAGCTGTATTTGACTCTCTTATTCTGAGCAGAACTTTACACTAGCTGTATTATCTTCACAGCTATATTTGACACTCTTATTCTGAGCAGAACTTTACACTAGCTGTATCTTCACAGCTGTATTTGACTCTCTTATTCTGAGCAGAACTTTACACTATCTGTATCTTCACATCTGTATTTGACTCTCCTATTCTGAGCAAACCTTTACACTAGCTGTATTATCTTCACAGCTGTATTTGACTCTCTTATTCTGAGCAGAACTTTACACTAGCTGTATCTTCACAGCTGTATTTGACTCTCTTATTCTGAGCAGAACTTTACACTAGCTGTATCTTCACAGCTATATTTGACTCTCTTATTCTGAGCAGAACTTTACACTAGCTGTATTATCTTCACAGCTGTATTTGACTCTCTTATTCTGAGCAGAACTTTACACTAGCTGTATTATCTTCACAGCTGTATTTGACTCTCTTATTCTGAGCAGAACTTTACACTAGCTGTATCTTCACAGCTGTATTTGACTCTTATTCTGAGCAGAACTTAAACTAGCTGTATCTTCACAGCTGTATTTGACTCTCTTATTCTGAGCAGAACTTTACACTAGCTGTATCCTCACAGCTGTATTTCACTCTCTTATTCTGAGCAGAACTTCAAACTAGCTGTATCTTCACAGCTGTATTTGACTCTCTTATTCTGAGCAGAACTTTACACTAGCTGTATTATCTTCACAGCTATATTTGACACTCTTATTCTGAGCAGAAGTTTACACTATCTGTATCTTCACAGCTGTATTTGACTCTCTTATTCTGAGCAGAACTTTACACTAGCTGTACCTTCACAACTGTATTTGACTCGTATTCTGAGCAGAACCACACACTAGCTGTATCTTCACAGCTGTATTTGACTCTCTTATTCTGAGCAGAACTTTACACTAGCTGTATTTTATCTTCACAGCTATATTTGACACTCTTATTCTGAGCAGAACTTTACACTAGCTGTATCTTCACAGCTGTATTTGACTCTCTTATTCTGAGCAGAACTTTACACTAGCTGTATTATCTTCACAGCTATATTTGACACTCTTATTCTGAGCAGAACTTTACACTAGCTGTATCTTCACAGCTGTATTTGACTCTCTTATTCTGAGCAGAACTTTACACTATCTGTATCTTCACATCTGTATTTGACTCTCCTATTCTGAGCAAACCTTTACACTAGCTGTATTATCTTCACAGCTGTATTTGACTCTCTTATTCTGAGCAGAACTTTACACTAGCTGTATCTTTATTACTGAGAAGAGGGATAGAGAAAGTGAGGCATATAGGGCACACTTGGCGGGGCAAAAACCAATGCTATATTGATTGTGTGGTGTGTCGTTTGTTTGTTAAAACTTAACTTTTATATCAATAACCATTTAAAAAAAGAGAGTGGAAAATTCCACTGGTGAATATAAAAACAGACAAACAATCTTAAAATTGTGTCCGAGTGGTACTCGGTACACAAAAGGCTCCTCTCAAATGTGATACAGTGATCAGTTTGTATCACACTGTCCTATTGAAATAAAGTGAATACAATATCTTTAGCTATATGTTAATACTTGAAAGTATGAGTACCATTTCCATCAGTTATATTTGTGATGATGTGCCATGTAAGTGTTTTGCATTTAACTTGGCCCGTTGCAAATATTATCATACAAAATAAATTCTCCGACCTCTAGTGGGGTTATGTGGACGTTTGAGTGTTTACCACATTGTAAAAAGGTCTTAATGATGGCACACAGATTGATTATATTCTGATATGTATAGAGAGAATTTATAATAAACAGCTATGCGTCAGGATATTTATGCTATTAACATCAGTTCAATAGTCTGTACAGTTTTTGCTGCCAAATTTGACAGTATAGCGATGTCTGGCGTATATTGTTTAATATTGATTTACCCCAGTTATTCATGCATTAGATTTGTGCGGTTTGCATTGCTTTAACATGGTGAATACAAATACTCCAGGTGAGCGTAGGATTCTGAGATAGTCCAGAATCTCATAACACTGTGCAGGCTCATATAGCGTAATAACCCATTAAAAAGTAAACATTATATTGCACGGCTTTTGATGGCCTATTTCAATTAAACTAGGGCTATACTATTGCTTACTACAGTAAGCAGGCACTGGTAATATTAACTATAAAGATTATTGTCAGAAAATAATTGTACTCAGAAAATCGTCTGTCTATAGCGACGGCTTGTACTTGAGCATATTGCTCCAACAATTAAAGCATATTCCAATACCATTAAAGCCTATATTCGCTAAGTCAGACTAAGTTTTTAACTATGAAAAGTTTAAGCTAAAGGTGCCTAAAAGAGGCCAACAATTAATCTAATTTCAACGGACTGTATGAGAGGAGCAGTGCAAACGCCTGACGCGCGTTTCGCAACTGCTTTTTCAACTTTACACTAGCTGTATCTTCACAGCTGTATTTGACTCTCTTATTCTGAGCAGAACTTTACACTAGCTGTATTATCTTCACAGCTATATTTGACACTCTTATTCTGAGCAGAACTTTACACTAGCTGTATCTTCACAGCTGTATTTGACTCTCTTATTCTGAGCAGAACTTTACACTAGTTGTATCTTCACAGCTGTATTTGACACTCCTATTCTGAGCAAACCTTTACACTAGCTGTATCTTCACAGCTGTATTTGACTCTCCTATTCTGAGCAAACCTTTACACTAGCTGTATCTTCACAGCTGTATTTGACTCTCTTATTCTGAGCAGAACTTTACACTAGCTGTATTATCTTCACAGCTGTATTTGAAACTTCTATTCTGAGCAGAACTTTACACTAGCTGTATCTTCACAGCTATATTTGACTCTTATTCTGAGCAGAACTTTACACTAGCTGTATTATCTTCACAGCTGTATTTGACTCTCTTATTCTGAGCAGAACTTTTCACTAACTGTATTATCTTCACAGCTGTTTTTGACACTTATTCTGAGCAGAACTTTACACTAGCTGTATCTTCATAGCTGTATTTGACTCTTATTCAGAGCAGAACGTTCCACTAGCTATATCTTTATAGCTGTATTTGACTCTCTTATTCTGAGCAGAACTTTACACTAGCTGTATTATCTTCACAGCTGTATTTGACTCTCTTATTCTGAGCAGAACTTTACACTAGCTGTATCTTCACAGCTGTATTTGACACTCCTATTCTGAGCAGAACTTTACACTAGCTGTATCTTCACAGCTGTATTTGACTCTCTTATTCTGAGCAGAACTTTACAGTAGCTGTATTATCTTCACAGCTATATTTGACACTCTTATTCTGAGCAGAACTTTACACTAGCTGTATCTTCACAGCTGTATTTGACTCTCCTATTCTGAGCAAACCTTTACACTAGCTGTATCTTCACAGCTGTATTTGACTCTTATTCTGAGCAGAACTTTACACTAGTTGTATCTTCACAGCTGTATTTGACACTCCTATTCTGAGCAAACCTTTACACTAGCTGTATCTTCACAGCTGTATTTGACTCTCCTATTCTGAGCAAACCTTTACACTAGCTGTATCTTCACAGCTGTATTTGACTCTCTTATTCTGAGCAGAACTTTACACTAGCTGTATCTTCACAGCTGTATTTGACTCTCTTATTCTGAGCAGAACTTTACACTAGCTGTATTATCTTCACAGCTGTATTTAAAACTTCTATTCTGAGCAGAACTTTACACTAGCTGTATCTTCACAGCTGTATTTGACATTCTTATTCTGAGCAGAACTTTACACTAGCTGTATTATCTTCACAGGTGTATTTGACTCTCTTATTCTGAGCAGAACTTTACACTAGCTGTATCTTCACAGCTCTATTTGACTCTCTTATTCTGAGCAGAACTTTACTTAGCGTAAACACTTTAAAGCATGTGTAGACAAAATTGTCGGCATTTTTAATAGAAAAAATAATAATGTGTACACATTATGTTGTATGTCAGATTTGATTAATAAAGTTTTGAAAGTTTCAAATAAAATAAAAAACTTTTTTTTAATTATTTACAACTTGCACAGTTAAAGGGATATGAAACATTGCAACTTAAATTGATAGTAAACTCCAAAAATGTTATTGTTTAAAAAGATAGATAATCCCTTTATTTATCATTCCTCAGTTTTGCATAACCAACACTGTTATAGAAATATACTTTTTACCTCTGTAATTACCTTGTATCTAAGCTTCTGCATGAGCACAATGTTATTTATATGAAACACATGAACTAACGCCCTCTAGCTCTGAAAAACTGTCAAATGCATTCAGATGAGGCACCCTTCAAGGGTTTAGCTTTCAACTGGGAATACAAAGAGAACAAAGCAAATGTGATGATAAAAGTAAATTAGAAAGTAGTTTAAAATTACATGCCCTATCTGGATCATGAACATTTAATTCGGACATTACTATTCCTTTAAGTTAAAAAAAAATGATTGTGTTAAAAACAGCAAACATCTTCCTTGTTTTCTTGAAAAATTAGCACTTACAAATTCTCAGTGTAGCCATTTCCTTTAGTGAGATAAAGGGAGCTACCATGATAAAATTAAGTTCTACTGTCACACGATTATTTTACAGCAAATGTTCTCTAATGAGCATGGGCAAGAAACTGACTGGAGCTAGTGCACATGTCTCCTAGCAACCAATTGAAATGGAAAGCTCATCCTTTGCCATACTCTATAGACCACAAACCCCTGGTAAAGCTGTGACTGGATGTAATGGACACTGCACAAATGAAGTTAAAAAAAGAAATAAAATGTAAAATCCTTTTAAATTGATGAATAATACATATTGCAATGATTTATATTAAAGGACTAGTAAATACAGTAGAACTGCATATTCAACAAATGCATAATAAAAAGACAATGCAAAAACAGTCTGGATTTCAAATAAGTAGATTTTTTTCTGACCAATTTTAAAGTTAGTTTAATATTCCTTCCTCCTGCATCATGTGACAGCCGTCAGAAAATCACACTATGCATATAGCTATATAATATGAATTCCTGCACATGCTCAGTAGGAACTGGCGTCGCAGAGAGTGCATATAAAAAGATTGTGTACATTTTGATAATGAAAGTGAATTGGAAAGTTGTTTACAATTGTGTGCTCTATCTGAATCATGAAAGTTTAGTTTTGACTTTAGTGTTTCTTTAAGTATAGCCCACAGCTTAGTCTGTTTTAATTGGTGTAATAAAAAGCACTGTTTTATATATCTTTAAGTGACACTATTCTCATAAACTTGTGTTAACTGCTCTCATCTAAATCCAGGGACACCTTGCAGCAGAACAATCAAGTGAGCAGGTTATAGGAGCATTGTCCATGCCCAGCAAAAAAAAAAAAAAAACTAACATTGCTCCACCCACTCAGACCCTCATTTCAATTTTACAGAATAAGAACAGATGGTTAAATATTGCATTACTCAGTCTTATCTGTAAACTGCATGAGAGCCACAGGTGCCAGTTCATTAGATTAATTATTATTCTGTGTAAAGTGCAGAATCGAATGCCACAATAGATAGATGAACAAACAGATAGGTTAAATGAACAAAGCCCTCATGTTTGGCTTTCACAGTCTGAGGATGACCATACCAAGCCTACACCTTCCGGCAGTTTCTTTTTCAGTGTAGGACAGATTCCCAGGACAATTATAAAATGGGACAAGAGCCCAAAAACTGGGATAATCCTGGGAAAATCTAGACAGTTGGCAGCATGCTTGTGACTTCATATTCAGTATTGATGTAAATATAGTATTGTAAATTGATGTGACCCCCATATTTACTCCCCCAAATCCTACTGGCTGTAGTTCTGTTTGGTATGAGGGGTTCTGTACTGCAGTTCTGCTCCAGAGTGAATTATTTATTGTTTTACTACTACTGGCATTAGTTTATGACCACAACCAGAGAAGCTAGACATCCTCATGAAGGTGCTACAGTTTAGTAGAACATCCCCTAATATTCTACACCTCCAAATAATTCAATTCCAAAATGAGGACCATGGAAGAGAGTTTCTAAGTCAAAACACATTAAAGGGACAGTCAACACCAGAATTTTTGTTGTTTAAAAAGAAAGATAATCCCTTTATTACCCATTCCCCAGTTTTGCATAACCAACACAGTTATAATAATACACGTTTTACCTCTGTAATTATCTTGTATCTAAGCTTCTGCTGACTGCCCCCTTATTTCAGTTCTTTTGACAGACATGCAGTTTAGCCAATCAGTGCTCAGTCCTAGGTCACTTTACGTGCATGAGCTCAATGTTATCTATATGAAACATGTGAACTAATGCCCTCTAGTGGTCAAAATGTATTCAGATTAGAGGCAGTCTTCAAGGTCTAAGAAATTAGCATATGAACCTCCTAGTTTTAGCTTTCAACTAAGAATACCAAGAGAACAAAGCAAAATTGGTGATAAAAGTAAATTGGGAAGTTGTTTAAAATTGCATGCCCTATTTAAAACATGAAAGTTTTTTTTGGACTTGACTGTCCCTTTAACTCATTATGTTCCTAAATGGCAGCCCATTCCATATCTGGCTACAGTCTACATATGGGATCCTTAGTTCAAGGTTGTCAAGACTATTCTTTTTATTGAACTTATTGGCTAAAACGTTTATGAATAAATCTAGTATCCTATGAAGGTATTGACAAGGGAAGTATGTGGACAGAATATAGAAATGTTGTGAACTTAAAGGGACAGTCTAGGCCAAAATAAACTTTCATGATTCAGATAGAGCATGTAATTTTAAACAATTTTCCAATTTACTTTTATCACCAATTTTGCTTTGTTCTCTTGGTATTCTTAGTTGAAAGCTTAACCTAGGAGGTTCATATGCTAATTTCTTAGACCTTGAAGCCCACCTCTTTCAGATTGCATTTTAACAGTTTTTCACCACTAGAGGGTGTTAGTTCACGTATTTCATATAGATAACACTGTGCTCGTGCACGAGAAGTTATCTGGGAGCAGGCACTGATTGGCTAGACTGCAAGTCTGTCAAAAGAACTGAAAAAGGGGCATTTTGCAGAGGCTTAGATACAAGATAATCACAGAGGTTAAAAGTATATTATTATAACTGTGTTGGTTATGCAAAACTGGGAAATGGGTAATAAAGGCATTATCTATCTTTTAAAACAATAAAAATTCTGGTGTAGACTGTACCTTTAACTATTTTTTATGGTATAATTTTAATGATCGTAATTTGGACGAAGCCTTTCATTCCTGGGAATGTTTTTCTTTGATTGGTTTGAAATGTAAAGTGTACCATGCTTCAATGCCTAGATAATGAAATGAAGCAGAGTTTACCTTGAAACATAAACTAGAATAGGTTGGTGTTTTGCTCAGCCAAAGGATTTCAGATTTTAAGGTGTCAGCTTTAGCATTTGCCTATGCAAAATCTCAGAAAACTGCAATATAAGCCATGGAAAATACACTACAACCTTTCAGGAGAGACTGGGTGGGGGCATACAGGTTGTTGAGGTAAATTACAGGAAAATCAGACAATTTCATTAACATTAGACACGTGGAAAATGTTATTGCAATATATAGAGAAACAAAATGAATGTAGCATTGTTGCTTCGTTATTTGTTTGCATGAATGAAGCAAAACATTTTCACATGTCTAAAACACATAGCATTGTTTTTTTATTTTTGCTAAATTAAATATTTTATGAGGTATTTCATCATTTGGTGTTTAATATACCTTTAAGTAAGGATGTTTGTGATGTCTATATCCCTTTAAATATAGTAAGATTTTAAGATTGAGAAATAGAATGTCTGTTGGCTACTTTACGGATTATTTTGTTTGGTTCCCCAGACGCAGCCAAGGCCCCTTGACATTGCACAGCTGTTTCAAGATAATATGGATGGATATATTCAGCTTCCTTTTATTCACCTTCACACCAAGGAATTCAGGCCCAGATCCCTACCAGCTTATTACAAGGGGGGGTGGGGAAGCAATTCAGCCATTCCCAAGACATTACAAAGATCATTATTTAAAACTGCTCCCTCCCCCTACAAGTAATTAACACATTATAGGCTACCTGTATTGACCTGAAATGTATTGCAGAATCACTGTAACCGTTTAAATACCAGCACACGACGTGCATTTATTGCAAGACAACGTGTTCCTTCTACAGTTTTAATCTTGTCATTTCTCTGAATCAAACATAACTCTTCCCCTACCTAAAGCCTTGGAATAAACTCATGCCCAGCAGGGTTGTTTTTTTAGAGGAAAGGTGCCAGAAAACCGTAACAGAAAAACAACTGTGTGTTTATTTAAGCTACAACATATATTGCTGCATGGGAAAAAATGTGTTTGAAAATAATTTAGCAACTTTACTCTATAATCCGGTAATATGGATGAGATTGCAAAATAACTATACAAGGTTATTTTGCACCATTAGATCTAAACATTATTTACAAACTGCTCTGTGTTTATTTATTTTAGCATTAATGTAAAAGTACCAACAATGTTTAGAGCTGCGTAATAGGGGTATAGACAGCTTAACATATACTCTGCAGGGGGCTGTTCAAAAGGACTTTAGGAATCAAGAAGGTGACAAACATATGTGCCATTGGATAGTGAAGAATAAAGGGGCATACAATTGCATTTGTATACTGTGAGCAAGCTGCTGTTTTAGATTGATCTCTTAAAGGGACATGAAACCCACATGCTTTCTTTCATGATTTAGAAAGAACATGCAATGTTAAACAACTTTCGAATTTACCTCTAGTATCTAATTTGCTTCATTCTCTTGCTATCCTTTGTTGAAAAAGCATATCTAGATAGGCTCAGTAGCTGCTGATTGGTGGCTGCACATAGATGCCTCGTGTGATTGGCTGACCCATGTTCATTGCTAGTTTTCAACAAAGGATATCTGAAAAATTAAGCAAATTAGATAATAGAAGTAAATTGGAATGTTGTTTAAAATTGTATTCTCTATCTGAATCACGAAAGAAAAATTTGGGGTTTAGTGTCCCTTTAACTTCACTCAGGGCGTAAAATATATACAGTGCCATATTCTGTCCTTAGTAAGTACGCTTTATGGACTGTTTATAGTGTGTGTGCAAAAAAGTTTAAAAAAAATTACAAGATAAAAAATGAGCAGGGTTATTGATGCACTTTGCATTGCTGTGGACATCCATGTCTCTTTGAATTTACAACATATCTATAAATAGAGTTTTTCCAGGGGACAATTATTTTTAGGTATAATGTGTCTTTAAAATGGTGCAAAATAAAAGTATTTTTCAAAAACAATGCCATCACAAAAACTGATTTTCCAATGCTTTTCTAAATGACTTAAAAAAACATTAAATACAGTGGAATTGCAAAATTAACGACAGCATAATAAAAAGACAATGCTATCATGTTTACTTTAAATTTGAAATAAGCAGTAGATTTTGTTCTGACAAATTATTCCCCCCCATTTGCCACCCCCTGTATCATGTGACAGCCATCAACCAATCACAGACTAGAATAGGTATACACTGAAACTGTGCACATGCTCAGTAGGACCTAATGCCTTAGAAAGCGTGCATACAAAAACAGAGCTCAATTTGATAAAAAAGTAGAATGGAAAGTATCTATAAACTGCAGGATCTATCTCACCCATGACAGATTAATTTGCATTTTAGTGTCCCATTAACTTGTCAGATACTTATCATTGAAACCTCTCAACTAAAATTTTCATGTAACTTATTTTTTGGCTTCTAATCTTGTGTATACACAGTTAGCATTTAAAAAAAATGTAATTTCTGTGTTTCATTAAAACATTAAATAGTGTATAAACGTAACTTCAAAACTATGGAAACGCATGTAAAAAATACACATCTGTGTACACTGACACAAAATGATAAGGCAAGGAAGGGTTAATGTATACATCTCAGCCTGTAACAAACACAAATGTATATATATATTGTGGTCATCAGGAACCTCTCAATTTAATGACATTCTCCCTTCAGATAGGCTATTTTCTCAGTAAAAAAAAAAGCTTTAAAAAGGGTGTACATTTAAGTGTCCACAAGTTAAACCAATACAAATGTAGGAAATCAGTTCAAGAATTATTCCTGACATATGTTGGTAGAGTTGCCAGGTGTCCAGTATTTTTGTAAAAAAATTACGGGAAAGCCTGTTAAAATACTGGACACTAAAAGGGACAGTATAAAAGAATCTAAACTTTCATGATTAAAAAAAAATCCAATATACTTCTATCATCAATTTTGCTTTGTTCTCTTGGTATTCTTAGTTGAAAACTAAACCTACGTAGGCTCATATGCTAATTTCTTAGCCCTTGAAGGCTGCCTCTTATCTGAATGCATTTTTATTTTTTTTCCTGGATAAAGGGCATTAGTTCATGTATGCCATATAGATAACATTGTGATCACACCCGTGGACTTACCTACGAATCAGCACTGATTGGCTAAATTGCAAGTCTGTCCAAAGAACTGAAGTAAGGGCAGTCTGCAGAGGCTTAGATACAAGGTATTCACAGAGGTAAAAAGTGTATTAATGTAATCATGTTGCTTATGCAAAACTGGGGAATGGGTAATTAAGGGATTAAACAATAACATTTCTGGTGTAGACTGTCCCTTTAAATATCCAGTATTTTTAAAGCCCCCTGTCACTTAAATGTAAAGGACATCCTATGCTATGTATTATTCTATGTCTTACAAATAGTGCATTTTCTATTATTTGTGTTACAGAAAGTCATGGTGATGTCAAATCATTGCTGTGTATGTGCTCCTGGCAGTCAAGAGGGGTTACATTTCGGCTCAGTTGTGAAAAATATACATGGTGGAATTAAAGGTGGAACCTAAGGTTGAGTTTTTGGGGGACATTATGTGACCACCCATGTCCAATCACCTATAGGTTGTTTTTATTTCAATAATTTTTATTAGGTTATTTTCAAAGTTCACAGTAAATAGTCATACAGATGTATTATTCCTATACAAACAGAACATAATTATGCATGGCAACATATAACCAGAGGAGGTTATCTCTTTTTTTTATATAATTCTACATAAAAGGGTTTAGGGGTAAGGGGAAGGAGCTGGTAAGGTAAAGGGGGAAAGGACCAGAGTACACATAGAGACATTTGGGATATATGAAATGGCTACTCTATTGTCTATTAATGCAGAGTGAAGAAGTTAGGGTCTCTGGTCCCAAATAAATATAACATCTAGAATGTAATCACGTTTCCCTATAAAACAATAGTGCATCTTTTCTAAAGAGATAACATGGTTCATTTCGGAAATCCATTGACCCAACGTTGGTGTGGTTTGCTGCCTCCAAAACCTTGGAATCAGTCTTTTAGGACAGGATATCATTAACCAGAAAAGTTTTCGTCTGTACATACATGGGATAGGGGTGGGGTGATTAAGGAGTACAGTTTCAGCCATTAGGGATATTTGAGTCCCTAGTGTTGTATTAATATATTTTTCTATTTGGTACCAGTAAAGCCTGAGATTGGGACAAGTCCACCATATGTGAGAGTGAGTACCTATTTCCCCACACCTCCTCCAGCAGCTAGATGAGGAAGTTGGAAATGATTCTCTAATTCTATGTGGGGTGAGGTACCATCTTGAATATATCTTGTGGTTCAGTTCATTTAAGTTTATGGATAGGTGTGTATGTGTCAATTTAAAGCTTTGTTTCCAGAGTGTATCATCATGTTGACTCTGTAATTCAGATTCTCATTTTGACAGGTAGATGGGTCTTTTTGCAGGGAAATTTCCCTTTAGTAGTTTGTATGTGATGGCTAGGTGTGATTTGCATATTTTAGAATTATTACATACGTTTTCAAATGAGGCGAGTGGTCGCAGGATGTTATGCCTATGTGGACTTGTGTATATTGCGTCTTATTTGTAAATATGCATACCATGTATTAAATGGTGGGCCTATAGAGTCATTGAGTGTTTTCCTCTATTTAATGTGTTGTGTGTCCATTAGTAAGTAGATAGGAAGGTTTTGGTGTTCTATTTTCTCAGCATTATACGGAAAGGGGCAGTCTTTGAAGAAGAGCTGGTTATATAGCAGTGGGGTCATAGGTAATACTGGTGTTGAAACTAATGTGACTACACTATCCCATGCATCTAAGGTAGCCTTTATGATTTTGTCCGGTATTTTTATGGAGCATAGCTGGCAACTCTATGTGTTGGGCACCTAATGAATTTAGACCAGTGTTTCAGGAGTTCGGTATATCATTTTTAAGAAAGCATAATAATAACAAAAAGAAAAATCCTAGTTTTAAAGTGCAAAGTTAAAATGTTTAGATGTTTAGACAATACCCCATATTAAAGGGACATTAATCACTGTTAGATGGCAATATAAAATGGTAAATTGCATACATAAAAAGAAGTATGCAATATACTTTCATTACCATTTTCCTGTAATTCCATTATGAAACTATGAGCTTTTCAGTTCCCGTTAGAAATGGAAGAGCAGAACACTGTTATATATTTTTTTTTTTATCTTTATTTTATACCAGCTTCAACATGCTAAACTTCCTTAATAAACAGAAAATAACACATTGATTAAAGAGTCAATATACAATCATTTGAACATTACATCATGTCAACCAATATTCTATACAAAACCCATAAACATTTATCAAAACGAAACATGGTGATACAACTCTTCACAACATTCAGTTTGTCCAAAGATAGAAAAAACGATAAATTAATAAAGACTTCTAAACTCTCATGCTGGAACTGGTGGTTTTCTCATTCCTAGATTATCCCAGAACTAAAAAACAAAAAACAAAACAAAACAAAACAAAACAAAAAAAAAAAAAGATAATGTCTCTAACCACTTTGAACTATATTAAATTCCTAAACGGGTATAATATTTGCTCCTGTTGTGCCTCACCCAATGATCTTATTAAAGGGCCCCATTTTTTGAGAAACAGTTTTACCTCATTTTCTTTAAATGCTTGTGTTGTGTGTTGTTCTAGGATCATCTGTTTCATTAAAAAGTTCTTCAGTTCTACAAAACTGGGTTTTTTCTTATTTTTCCAGTTTTTGAAAATGATGTTCCTAGCAGATAGTACCACTATGTTTCCTAATTTATTATCCTGAATCCGGTCTTCTGCACTAACCAGAAAAAGTATTTGCTCTAAATTAAAATGTATCTGTCTATTAATAATTTTAGATAGCCAAAATTCAATTCTTCGCCAAAATTGCACAATTATTGGGCACTCCCAAACCATATGCACCAGATCCGCCGCTACCATTTTACATTTGGGGCATTTATCAAACTCTTTGTGTCCCCACTTTGACCCTTTTTTAGGAGTATAGTAGGTTTTATATATTAATTTTAAGTGCGCCTCCCTCCATGTCTCTGACATCGTTGTTTTAGCCACATTTTGTATAGATTTTTTGAGATAGTCTGGGTCTATCTGAAAGAGGGAACTCCACTTACCCACTATATGCTCTAAATTAATTAACCCTTCTTGTAGTAATAGCATTTTATACCACGGAGATATAGCATAAATTCCATGTTTGACTATGCCTAGCCAAGAATTAATCCTCTCCCAATTCCACTCGTATCCATTATTTCTAACTAGTTTATCTGTATAATGTTTAATTTGCAAATAGGCAAAGAACTCTTTATTATGCAGGCCAAATTCTTCTTTTAACATGTCAAATGACTTAATATATTTTCTATCTGTATTTATAAGTTGATGTATATGTTTAAGTCCTTTCCTTTCCCATTTTTTAAAAGTTACAGAGTTTATGCCTTCAGGAAAGGCCGGGTTGTTCTGGATTTCCAAGTATTTAGATATTTTAAATGAGGCCTTAAATTTTTCACATACTTTTTGCCACGCCCATATGGGATAGTATATTGTTTTTAGTCCCTTTACCTCTCTCGGGAGTTCTAATTTTGATATATGCAGGAGATTTATCATTTTAAACCTGGGAAATAAGCTTAATTCTATTTCAGGTATTGTGTAGTATGCTTTTTCAGTAATCCATTCTGTAGCTATCCTACTCAGAATAAGCCAATTATAATATTCTAGATTCGGGAGCGCAAAACCCCCATTTTCCCTTGTTAACATTATTTTTTTCATTGAAATTCTCGATTTCTTTCCACTCCAAATAAACTTTTGAATATCTGATTGCAGCTTCTTTAAATCTTTTCTAAATATTGGTATTGGGATGTTCTGCATAATATAAAGTATTTTGGGAAAAGTTATCATTTTATATAAATTTATTCTTCCCAAGATAGATAGGGGGAGCTTTGACCAAAATTTAAGTTCCTCACTTATTTTTATAAATAATGGGGTAAAATTCATGCTATACCACTTATCTTCAATTGGAGAGATATATATTCCTAAATATCTTATACCTTCTGGAGAATTTTTAAAACAATCCTTAATTTTTGCATTAATTTGCCCCTTAATCATCATTAACTCTGACTTATTAGAATTTATTTTATACCCTGAGAACGTGCTAAAATTATTTATTATTTCCAATAATTTTGGAATATTTTTCCCCAGGTTACTTACGAAAAGAAGCAGATCGTCTGCATATAAAGCGATCTTACACTCGTGCTGCGCTATTTTAATTCCTTCTATCTTTTCTCTTAGAACACATGCTAAAGGTTCTATGACAATGTCAAATAGTAAGGGGGACAAGGGGCATCCTTGTCTAGTGCCCCTCTTTAAAATTATGTCACCCGAAATTTGACCGTTGACTAGTAATGCTGTGCGAGGAGAGTTATACAAGTTCTTAATCAACTTAATTATTCTCTTGTGAAATCCAAACTGTATTAAGGAAGTATATAAATGATTCCATTCTATTGAATCAAACGCTTTATGCGCATCTAATGAAATAATAGCTGCATCATAACCCTTATTTTGTGTCCTCTCATAACTTTGCTTTTTAAAATGGTCTAATATGAGGAATACTTTTCTAATATTCGAGGCTGAATTTCTACCTTTTAAAAACCCTGTTTGATCTTTATGTATTATCTGATTTAATATCATTTGGAACCTCTCTGCCATTATACCAGTAAGTAGCTTATAATCAACATTTAGTAGGGATATAGGTCTATATGAATCCATTTGATCACTTTTTTTGTTTGGTTTTAATATCAGAGAGGTCCAAGAAGACGTGAAGTTACTTGACATGTCTTTTCCGTCACTAAAATAAGAATTAAAAAGAGATTTAAGATATGGTGTTATATGTTCTGATAAGATTTTATAGTACTCACTAGGTAATAGATCTGGACCAGGAGACTTATTATTCTTCAAATTTTTAATCGCCTTTTCAATTTCTCTCTCTGTAATCGGTTCTATGATTTTGCATCTACCTTTGGGAGATTTAGATTAGACCAAAATTTTTCTTTATTATTTAAATCTAGGCTTTCAGCACTATATACCTTTTGATAATATTCTTCCAATGCTTTCATAATCTCCTCTGTTTTA
>NC_069505.1:213030991-213150991 GCF_027579735.1 Bombina bombina
GGTCCACACGGACCAGGAGTGGAGGAGGAGGAGCTCGGAGCCGGGTATATCTATTCTTGATGTACAGTTTAAGCAGCAAGATGTGGAAGACTGGATGTATGCGTAGGGTTTTCTTTCATGTAATTAGCAAGAGCCCATGAGCTAGTGACGTATGGGAATATACATTCCTACCAGGAAGGGCAAAGTTTCCCAAACCTCAAAATGCCTATAAATACACCCCTCACCACACCCACAAATCAGTTTTACAAACTTTGCCTCCCATGGAGGTGGTGAAGTAAGTTTGTGCTAGATTCTACGTTGATATGCGCTTCGCAGCAGGCTGGAGCCCGGTTTTCCTCTCAGTGTGCAGTGAATGTCAGAGGGATGTGAAGAGAGTATTGCCTATTTGAATTCAATGATCTCCTTCTACGGGGTCTATTTCATAGGTTCTCTGTTATTGGTCGTAGAGATTCATCTCTTACCTCCCTTTTCATATCGACGATATACTCTTATATATACCATTACCTCTACTGATTCTCGTTTCAGTACTGGTTTGGCTTTCTACTACATGTAGATGAGTGTCCTGGGGTAAGTAAGTCTTATTTTCTGTGACACTCTAAGCTATGGTTGGGCACTTTTATATAAAGTTCTAAATATATGTGTTTAAACATTTATTTGCCTTGATTCAGGATGTTCAACTTTCCTTATTTCAGACAGTCAGTTTCATATTTGGGATAATGCATATGAATCAATCAATTTTTTCTTACCTTAAAATTTGACTTTTTTCCTGTGGGCTGTTAGGCTCGCGGGGGCTGAAAATGCTTCATTTTATTGCGTCATTCTTGGCGCAAAAATTTTCTTGTCATTTCTGGCGTCATACGTGTCGCCGGAAGTTGCGTCATTTTTTTGACGTTTTTTGCGCCAAAAAATGTGGGCGGTTTTTTTGGTGCTAAAAAATTTGAGCGTCATTGTTGTCTCCACAATATTTAAGTCTCATTGTTTATTGCTTCTGGTTGCTAGAAGCTTGTTCATTGGCATTTTTTCCCATTCCTGAAACTGTCATTTAAGGAATTTGATCAATTTTGCTTTATATGTTGTTTTTTCTATTACATATTGCAAGATGTCTCAGATTGACCCTGAAACAGAAGCCACTTCTGGAAAAACACTTAACTGAGTTTCAGTTCTACCAAAGCTAAGTTCATTTATTTTAAATGTTATAAATGTTTATCTTTAGCTATGGTTTGTAATAAGTTATTATGATATACTTTTACATGCAGAATCCATTAGTATTTATGCTTTATATATTGCCATTCTTACATCTTATGTACAAGAAATATTTAGAAGATTTATAAGAAATATTTTTCTGATTCTATTTTAAAGGCTTTGTCTGACTTTGTGCCTTCTAATAAAATTTTTAGGTCTTTTTCACTTCTTTTTTAATTATTGAAGTGTCAAATGACCAACAACATACTGATTTATCCTTCTCTGATGATGTTTTTTTCTCTTTCAGAAATTCTCTTCATCAGATATTGACACTAACAAATCTACTTTTTTATTAATTTTTTATTATTAAAGTACATTTGTTCTTTGTTGAAAAGGTGTTGATTATTTTGGATATTAAGGTAACTAGTTCTTTAAGACTAGCTGACACTATTTCTGCCTATTTATTCTTCTGTGTTTTCAGAGGTTTTCTTTCCAATTCCCTAGGGAATGGAATAGGCTGAGAATTTTCTTTTATTCCTTCTTCAAAGGTTTTAAACTATATTCTTTGCCAGCAGTTAAATTCAATTTGGAGGGTTCTCCAATTTATTGGGGCTATCTCTACTCCTACTAATTATGCTATTGTTTCTATAGCAAAATAGTATTTATTTTCCTTTAGATAGTTGTATCTTATTTATGGAAAATTATTTAGTTTCAGGTACTTTTCTTGGTCCTGTGATTTATTTGGATATTGCAATTGCTTCATTTTTTCTGTTTACTTTAAGATCAAGTATCAGATTATGATTTATTTTAGCATTGTTAAAGGGACAACATTTACTAGACTAGGTGCTGTTGCATTTGTCTTGTTGTTTTGCATTTATTGATTATGCAAGTCCACTGTATTGACTGGTCCTTTAAACTGGACTATCATGCTAATAATTACATTTGTGTCTTCATTTTATTGAATATTTTCGCAAATGAGGGTTAATCTATGTCTTTAGCTATTTTAGCTAGAAGAATTTTATGATTTTTAAAAAAAAAAAAAATCCATATTTCTTTTGTTCTAAGATAATCAATTATTTGTTTTATAATTGGATTCAATTCTTAACTGTTACTCTGGGCTTCAAGATTGAGTTCTAAGACTAAAACTTTAAGCTTATACTAGTTTGGTTGTTCTTATTAAGGAACGAATTCCTGAGTTCTTTCCCAAGTAACATGTTTATAATTGGAAATTTTTCAGTTCGAAATCAGCCCCCTAATATTGCGATGTACATGCCGTATTCCAGCTTGGCTGGTAAGGGGCAGGTTAAGACTTCTTTGAAATTTATTTGGTTCTATTTGGTCCAAATTTCTTTGATTTTATTCCAGTAAGGCTAACACTTTCTTTAAGTGTGTTTCTGTCCTATATATTTTGGGTACTGTTGAAGCATGGCTGGGCACCCATGGGGTTCAAGCGCTGCTCAGACCTGGAATCTTCTGGGGTATTTCTTCCAGTTCCTTTTTTAGGAACTGGGTTTTGGAGTTTTATTCAAACTATTCTGCCTTTTTATGGTCATTGATAGCATTGTTTTCATTAGATACAATAAATGCATATTTTTCTGTTTTCATTCAGATTATTTTCTGAGGATGTGGAATCTCATATGATTCACTTTGCTCTTCAGGACATAGTTAGAGGATCTTTTTTTCAAAAGCTCTTGATTCCTCACGCAAGGGTCACCTTTTTTAGGTTTCCAGATAGTTTATGCCACTGTCTTTGTCTCTATCAGACAAGGGACAATTTTATTGGGTTCCGTCTGTCGGTACCTTTAGTCTCTATTATTTCCTTCAGTTGCTATATATGCATAGAAGTTTTAGGTCTTATGGCCACAGCATTGGATTCAATTCCCTTTGCTCATTTTCAATAGAAAGAACCTTTCCAGTCTTTTATGAGTGTTGTTTCTTCAAGAACATGGTTGGAGGATCAATTTACCAAAAAGTTTGTTGATTCCTCAGACAAGGGTAACCTTTTTAGGTTTCCAGATAGATTCAGTGTCCATGACTCTGTCTCTGACGGACAAGAGACGTCTGAAATTGGTTTCAGCTTGTCGAAACCTTCAGTCTCAATCATTCCCTTCGGTAGCCTTATGCATGGAAATTCTAGGTCTTATGACTGCTGCATTGGACGCGATCCCCTTTGCTCGTTTTCACATGCGACCTCTTCAGCTCTGTATGCTGAACCAGTGGTGCAGGGATTATACAAAGATATCTCAATTAATATCTTTAAAACCGATTGTTCGACACCCTCTGACGTGGTGGACAGACCACCATTGTTTAGTCCAGGGGGCTTCTTTTGTTCTTCCAACCTGGACTGTGATCTCAACAGATGCAAGTCTGACAGGTTGGGGAGCTGTATGGGGGTTTCTGACAGCACAAGGGGTTTGGGAATCTCAGGAGGCGAGATTACCAATCAACATTTTGGAACTCCGTGCAATTTTCAGAGCTCTTCAGTCGTGGCCTCTTCTAAAGAGAGAGTCGTTCATTTGTTTCCAGACGGACAATGTCACAACCGTGGCATATGTCAATCATCAAAGAGGGACTCACAGTCCTCTGGCTATAAAAGAAGTATCTCGAATACTTGTATGGGCGGAATCCAGCTCCTGTCTAATTTCTGCGGTTCATATCCCAGGTATAGACAATTGGGAAGCGGATTATCTCAGTCGCCAAACGCTACATCCGGGCGAATGGTCTCTTCACCCAGAGGTATTTCTTCAGATTGTTCAAATATGGGGACTTCCAGAAATAGATCTCATGTCTTCTCATCTAAACAAGAAGCTTCACAGGTATCTGTCCAGATCCAGGGATCCTCAGGCGGAAGCAGTGGATGCATTGTCACTTCCTTGGAAGTATCATCCTGCTTATATCTTTCCACCTCTAGTTCTTCTTCCAAGAGTGATTTCCAAAATTCTAAAGGAGCGTTTGTTTATTCTGCTGGTGGCTCCAGCATGGCCTCACAGGTTTTGGTATGCGGATCTTGTCCGGATGGCTCCTTGCCAACCGTGGACTCTTCCGTTAAGACCAGACCTTCTATCGCAAGGTCTTTTCTTCCATCAGGATCTCAAATCCTTAAATTTGAAGGTATGGAGATTGAACGCTTGATTCTCAGTCATAGAGGTTTCTCTGACTCCGTAATTAATACTATGTTACAGGCTTGTAAATCTGTATCTAGGATGATATATTATCGAGTCTTGGTGTTTTTCTCATCATTTTTCTTGGCATTCTTTTAGAATTCCTAGAATTTTACAGTTTCTTCAGGATGGTTTGGATAAAGGTTTGTCTGCAAGTTCCTTGAAAGGACAAATCTCTGCTCTTTCTGTTCTTTTTCACAGAAAGATTGCTAGTCTTCCTGATATTTATTGTTTTGTACAAGCTTTGGTTCGTATAAAACCTGTTATTAAGGCAATTTCTCCTCCTTGGAGTTTGAATTTGGTTCTAGGTGCTCTTCAAACTCCTCCGTTTGAACCTATGCATTCGCTGGATATTAAATTACTTTCTTGGAAAGTTTTGTTTCTTTTGGCCATCTCTTCTGCTAGAAGAGTTTTTGAATTATCTGCTCTTTCTTGTGAGTCTCCTTTTCTGATTTTTCATCAGAATAAGGCGGTTTTGCGAACTTCATTTACATTTTTACCTAAGGTTGTGAATTCTAACAACATTAGTAGAGAAATTGTAGTTCCTTCATTGTGTCCTAATCCTAAGATCTCTAAGGAAAGATTGTTGCATTCTTTGGATGTAGTTAGAGCTTTGAAATATTATGTTGAAGCTACTAAGATTTCCGGAAGACTTCTAGTCTATTTGTTATCTTTTCTGGTTCAAGGAAAGGTCAGAAGGCTTCTGCCATTTCTTTGGCATCGTGGTTAAAGTCTTTGATTCATCATGCTTATGTTGAGTCAGGTAGAACTCCGCCTCAAAGGATTACAGCTCATTCAACTAGGTCAGTCTCTACTTCCTGGGCATTTAGGAATGAAGCTTCGGTTGATCAGATTTGCAAAGCAGCAACTTGGTCTTCTTTGCATACTTTTACTAAATTCTACCATTTTGATCTGTTTTCTTCCTCAGAAGCAGTCTTTGGTAGAAAAGTACTTTGGGCAGCTGTTTCGGTTTGATTCTTCTGCTTATGTTTTCAGTTTTTTTTCATTATAAGATTTAAACTTTGTTTTGGGTGTGGATTATTTTTCAGCGGAATTGGCTGTTTTTATTTTATCCCTCCCTCTCTAGTGACTCTTGTGTGGAAGATCCACATCTTGGGTATTCATTATCCCATACGTCACTAGCTCATGGACTCTTGCTAATTACATGAAAGAAAACATAATTTATGTAAGAACTTACCTGATAAATTCATTTCTTTCATATTAGCAAGAGTCCATGAGGCCCACCCTTTTTTTGTGGTGGTTATGATTTTTTTGTATAAAGCACAATTATTCCAATTCCTTATTTTTTATGCTTTCGCACTTTTTTTCTTATCACCCCACTTCTTGGCTATTCGTTAAACTGATTTGTGGGTGTGGTGAGGGGTGTATTTATAGGCATTTTGAGGTTTGGGAAACTTTGCCCCTCCTGGTAGGAATGTATATTCCCATACGTCACTAGCTCATGGACTCTTGCTAATATGAAAGAAATGAATTTATCAGGTAAGTTCTTACATAAATTATGTTTTTGGCAAGGCAACTTTGTAGGCAACAGGAGACAGTCTTTTCAGGACCTTGTAAGGGCCGATAAATCTGGGCCCCAATTTGTGACAGGGTTGATGTAAATGCATGTGTTGAGTAGATATCCAAACATGTTCACCCACTAGAATGGCACGTACAGAAGTCCTATGACAATCAGCAAACTTCTTATATCTAGAGACAGCTGTGGTGAGTCCAATGACGTGTCGGTCTGCGGCAGGGACCCCAGTGGACTTAGTTAAAAGAGGGAACACACGAGGTTTATATCCTGCTGCGGCTTGAAATGGAAAACATTTAAGAGAAGAGTGCCAATGAGTGTTTCTTGCCAGCAAAGTTTCTAAGGTAGGCTTCAAGATCCTGGTTTGCTCTCTTTTAGTCCGTTGGTCTGTGGATGGTAGTCAGAAGACAGGGAAACCATGGTTCCAATCGATTTACAAAAGGCCCTCCAAAAGGCAGAGATAAACTGTGAACCTCTGTCGGAAACAATGTTCACAGGAATGCCATGAAGTTGTTCCACATGCAAGAGAAAAAGGGACAATAATTCTTGAGCAGAAGGTAGTTTGGTTAGTGGTACGAAGTGAGCCAGTCTGGAAAAACGGTCTACCACAACCCAGATAACTGTATGGGGGTCAGAAGAAGGAAGATCCACAATGAAGTCCATTGTTATATGTGTCCATGGTTGTTTGGGAATGGACAATGGTTGGAGCAAGCCAGGAGGCAAAGATTGGGGAGTCTTGTTGGCAGCACAAGTTATGCAGGCTTTGGCATAATCCTGTGCATCAGACCTCATAGTAGGCCACCAAACATGTTGGAAAAGATGCTTGAAAGTCCTAGTCGAACCAGGATGTCCTGAGAGTTTGCTATCAGGAGCCCAGGCTAACACAGGGATACGTAGATTCCGGGGTACAGAAAGGATATTGGAGGACATGGGAGCTCCAGGAAGTTTACTAGACTGAACACGTTGCAATCTCTGCAGAAGGGTGGTATTGAGTTGAGCAACCACAAAGGAGGGGGTGTATGATATGTTCAATAGGGGCTTCTGAGGAATCACTTGAATGAGGGAACTGACGGGAAAGGGCGTCCGCCTTCTTGTTCTTGGTCCCAGGAAGATAAGAGACCACAAAGTTAAAACGAGAAAAGAACAAGGCCCACCTGGCCTGTCGAGGATTGAGTTGGTGAGCAGTCTCTAGGTAACTCAGATTCTTATGGTCGGTGAGAATCTGAATAGGATTGGCGGTGCCCTCTAACCAATGACGCCATTCAGTTAAGGCCATTTTAATGGCTAGGAGTTCACGATTACCCACATCATAGTTCCTCTCAGCAGGAGTAAAACGTTTAGAGAAAAAAGGCTACAGGGTGTGACTTGGAAGTCAAAGGGTCCCTTTGGGTGAGAACTGCTCCAGCCCCTATCTTGGAGGCATCAACCTCTAAAGTAAACTGTAGGTCAGGATCAGGATGGCGGAGCACAGGAGCTGAACAGAAAGCCTTTTTCAGGCAGGAAAAGGCATTTACGGCCTCAGGAAGCCAATGTTTACAGTCCTTGTTCCGTTTTGTCAATTCAGTGAGAGGAGCTACTGTTTGAGAAAAGTTCTTTATAAACTTGCGGTAATAATTGGAGAAACCGAAAAACCTCTGCAATTCCTTTAAAGAGGTAGGTTGAGGCCATTCTAGTACCATTCTAGTTTAGCAGGATCCATGGCAAAACCCTCCTTCGAGATGACATAACCAAGGAATTGGATTTGCACTTGATCAAACTCACACTTTTCTAGCTTGGCTACCAAGGAATTATCCCTGAGGTGACGAAGCACCTGTCTCACGTGCCTGATGCTCCTCTAAAGTGGGAGAGAAAACAAGGATATCGTCCAGATAAACTATGAGGAGATCACAAAAGACATCATTGACAAATGCCTGGAAGACTGCAGGGGCGTTACACAGCCCAAAGGGCATTACAAGGTATTCATAATGCCCAGATCTTGTGTTAAATGCGGTCTTCCATTCGTGGCCTGGAGAGATGCGAATCAGATTATATGCCTCACGTAAGTCCAGTTTCGTGAAAAAGTGGGCATCCTGGAGCAAGTCATACAGTTCGGGGATCAATGGTATGGGATAGCGACTCTTGATGGTTATGTTGTTCAAGGCCCTGTAGTCAATGCAGGGTCTGAGCCCATCATCCTTCTTACTGACAAAAAAGAAGCCGGCCCCAGCAGGAGAGGAGAAAGGATGAATGAAACCCTTTAGCTAGGTTCTCTTGTATGTACTCCTCCATGGATTTGTTTTCAGCCTTGGAGAGTGAATAAGTCCTCCCCTAGGGCTCCAGGAAAGAGGTCGATCTTGCAGTCATAAGGATGGTGGGGTGGCAGCACATTGGCTGCTTTTTTCTCAAAACACATCAGTGAAGTCCGCATATACAGAGGGAAGGTTTGGAGGAGTCTGTATAGTGGCTATGGGAATATGGGGCAGAGGGATGACTTTAGCAAGGCAGGAGTGGAAACAGGAGGTGCCCCAGGAGGCCAGTTGTCCCTCAGTCCAGTCGAACTGTGGATTATGTACCCGAAGCCAAGGAAGACCAAGGATGACAGGCTGTGCTGGGGAATGAATAGCCTCAAACTGCAGCTGTTCAGTGTGGAGGACTCCCACAGTCAGGGTCAGGGGTGCTGACTCGAAATGGATCACGCCCGAACCAAGGGGGGTGCCATCCAGGGTAGTTATTTTGAGACAATCTACACAACAAAAGGGTGAGCGCTAATAAATAGCTAGAAATAACCTCAATGATATATGAGCATATAAATACAATTAGAATTGCCAGCAATTTGGCATGTTAAAGGAAAGTTCAATTTCAGATTAAGAAGTGTATCTTTCTTCCCAACGATGGCAGCCTCCTCCTCACCAACAATGGTCCAGAGATACTATATAAAAGACAAAACAAAGGGGCGCCTCATGTGTAGTATCATCAAATAAGCACAAAGCCACAGAAAAAAGCGAAATGGGTACTCACAAGGCTCTGGAGCACACCTATGTGCTTGTAGGGACAGGCTGCAGATTTTATCAGGTGTGACAGCTCACCCACAGAGGATATCAGTCATTAACTGTAGTAGAAAGATAAAACAAAGGAAAAGCACCAAATTGTGCAGATCACAAGGATATGAAGATTGGGTACTCACATGTTAGATGAGCACACTTATGTGCTAGTAGGAGCAAGCTGGCATATTATGTTAAGGTGTGTCAGCTCACCACCAAGGGACTTTTCCTTAGGATGCAATATCCAAAAGTGGCAGACTTCTGTGTGTTAGGTTCCACTCCAAGCAGGTGCAGGCAGGTAAAGTCACTCACAAGAGTATTTTTGAAAATTAAAAAATACTATTTATTAAAAACAAATTAAAATACATGTACAAAGGAGTGAACTGGGGGCATACAGTCAAGCCCCCTGTAAATGCAACGCGTTTCTCGGCTCATACGCCGTTTCCTCAGGCATATTTTTTACCCTGCTACTGTCCTGCTTTATATACCTACTATCTAGGGCTAACTAACATTTTTCCTCTCTATTCTAAGGGCGTGTAACCTTCAACACCTGACTGTTTCAGTGTTTAATAGCAAAGGTGTCAGTCTTATGTGTTAAAATAAAAGAAAGGCATAAAGTGAAAATCTATACAGCAATTCATATACAGCAATTCATATACACCTAATAATTCTAAACATGTGGAAACAATGTAATCTTGAATATAAAACATTATTTCACATTCATATTATGCAATGTATGATATATTCACAGCAGTTTTCCTACCATATACAGTTCATTATCAACAACATATTCCAAATTATTTTATATTTCAAAATTTGTAATTCATAATGTATATCCCCAAAATTTTATAGGATTTTAGTTTATTTGCTTGTATGTTAGTTTATTTCAGCTGTCATTTTTGTTTGCACATTATGCATAGTTTAACAGACCTGGGACACACCCCTTGAAAAGTCTGTTGAATGTTGTTTGTCTCAAGGGGAGAGGTATAAAGGAAACATTTTATAGTGTTATGTTTTGTTTTCCTCTAAAGGGACACAATAGTGCACAAGGAAAATGCTCTAAAGTGTTAGTGCGCTGTTACTTATATATATCTATATGTGTAACCCCTGCAGAGGAGTTAATCTCCAGAGCAGTAATGCATGACTGGGAGCTAGCATAAAGTGAGCCAATGGCAAGAGGCATCTATGTGCAACCACTAATAAGCAGCTAGTTCCCAGTAGTGCACAGCTGCTGCTGCTGCTGAACCTACCTAGGTATGCCCTTCAACCAAAGATGTCAAGTGAACAAAGTAAATTAGACAACAGAAGCAAATTAATAATTAGTTCAAAACTGCATGCTCTGTCTGACCCTAACATTTTATTTTGGCTTTCATGTCCCTTTAGTTTTACTTTCCTCATAATCCATATTAAAGGGACATGAAGCCCCAAATATGTATTTCATGATTCAGATTGAGCTTCTCACTGAAAATGTGCTTCTGGAAACCAGTCATACCTTTTACTAGAAGCTTTTTTGCTAAGGGAGGTATATTGCAAAATGCTATTAAATTCTAAAGGTCTTTAAAGGGACAGTCAACCATAGAATTGTTATTGTTTTAAAAAATAGATAATCCCTTTATTACCCATTCCCCAGTTTTGCATAACCAACACAGTTATATTAATATACTTTTTACCTCTGTGATTACCTTGTATCTAGGAACCTTCTTCCAGCCCCCTGATCACATGACTATGACCGTTTACTATCTATTGTCTTAAATTTAGCATTGTATTGTGCTAGATCTTAAATAACTTTCTGTGCCTGAACACAGTGTTATCTATATAGCCCACGTGTACTTTCTGTCTCTTTGTGTTGAAAAAAGATTTAAAAAGCATGTGATAAGAGGCAGCCTTCAAAGGCTTAGAAATTAGCATATGAGCCTACCTATGTTTAGTTTAAACTAAGAATACCAAGAGAAAAAGCAAATTTAATGATAAAAGTAAATTGGAAAGTCAATTAAAATTAAAAGTCCTATCTGAATAATGAAAGTTTAATTTATACTTGACTGTCCCTTTAAATAGAGAGCAGTTCAGAGATACACACATTGAAAATCCTGGTGGAATCAATATTCCTGGTTTCCTTTGCTCTGACCAATTAGGCACAGTTTTAAAGGGACAGTCTACCTGAATTTGTTTATTGTTTTAAAAGACAGATAATCACTTCATTACCCATGCCCCAGTCCTGCATAACCAACACTTTTATATCAAATTTATGTTCTGACCTAATAACCAATTTGTAGAATAATACTTAAGGAGCCTAGATATAAAGGTTAATTAAATCTAAGAGTTTATAATTGCCAGGAATTATTATTTGTCATAACTATATTTATCTATGCCTCAATGGACTATCTAAATATGCATTAAGGTTTCTTATAATGGACAATAAATCCTATACTAAAAAATGCTATGATATAAATAAAATTGATATGACCAGAAGATCAATGTGTAAAAATATTATGCATCACAATGTACCCCTATATCCACTGAAGCAATAGGTATTGGGACCTTCTATAATAACTACTGATATAAGTGTAAAAAATAAATATAATAAATAAATAAATGATACGTCCTGTGAACATCTAAATCACTATAATAAACAACTCCACAATAAGGTGTACTTAACATAACATAATAGTGATTAAATCTAGTGTAGAAGCATCTAAATGTGCTATATAAAAATATAGACAGATAAGTAAACTGTCCTATAGTGGTGAATGATAATCATTCCTGTACTGTGTATACTATATAAGTACTATTTTGATGTATAACAAAAAATTCTATATTATGTGTAATGCTTATAACAACTAATAAAATTAACCTATGTGATACAACTAGGAATATTTTGGTGCCTATTCATCAATAAATAAATTCTAAACACGTGAGTGACAAAAGAGTCATTGCAAACGATTCTAAGTAGTAATATATAACTAAAACCTCTCTCTATTAATTACCATATCAGAAAGCAGCTAGATCGATTACTTCATTCAAAACCAGAGGGATACAATGTTTGGAATCTATAAATCCAAAATGTCTCTCTCTGGCGTAACCGAGTGTATCTATTCACACCCGCTCTGGGGGCAATGTATTCCAGAGGGGTAATTCGATAAGTTTGGTGGTCACCATTGTGTTGGACTGTGCTGTGTCTTGATATATTATGTTTCATGCTGCAAGCTTTTATATTTCTCCAATGCTCGCTCCACCTAGTTCGAATATTCCTGCACGTGCGGCCCAAATATTGCAGTCCGCATTTGCATGTCAGCACATAGACTACATAACAGGTGCTGCAGTCAATTCTGTTTTTTATGTCAATAATTTCTCCTGTGGTGTGGCATTTTATAGCTTTGCTCCCATGTGTGATGTGCTTACACATGTGGCACCTGGCTTTATTGCATCTATAGGTTCCTGTTCTCTCTTTATTAGCCTGATAAATTGGATTATGTATATTCTTTTTCTTTGAAATGACCACTTTACTTGGCGCAAGTTTCTGTTTAAGCGTGGGTGCTCTGCGAAAGACTATTTTTGGATTTTTATTTTCTATGCTGTTTTTGAGAATAGGGTCTTTAAAGGGACAGTCAAGTCCAAAAATTTTTTCAAATAGGGCATGTAATTTTAAACAACTTTTCAATTTACTTTTATCAACAATTTTGCTTTGTTCTCTTGGTATTCTAGTTGAAAGCAAATCTAGGAAGGCACATATGATCATTTCTAAGCCCTTGAAGGCTGCCTCTATTTTATTTACTTTTCACAGCAGGGGAGAGCAAGCTCATGTAGGCCATATAGATAGCATTGTGATCACGCCCGTGGCTAGTGGCAGACACTTCACTAATTGGCTAAAATGCAAGTCAATAGATAATAACTGAAAGTCATGTGATTAGGGGCGGTCAGAAGATACTTAGATACAAGTTAGTCACATAAGTAAAAAGTGTATTAATATAACTGTAACAACAAACAAGACAGATGCGCCACATGGCCCAATATTGTAGGTTCCAAAGATTGATGAATATTGCTAAATAATTGCACTCACATGTGATGGAGCACCTCAATTGGTGCAAATGACACAGTCTGGGATCTATAACAGTCACCCAGCAGACCGTCCTCCCGATTTGTTACAGGGTCTGTGTAAGATAGAGAGCACAAAATAGCCTTTATGGCCTAGTATTGTTTGACTAGAGTAGTTTCACACCAAATAATTATATAGAATTTAAACTCACATTTGATGAAGCATCTCCAGTGATGCTATAGGGGCAGGCTGGGATCAATTCAGTCACCCAACAGACTTAATACCATGGCATACAGCATTCAGTAGTCCTCTTGATGGTCTAAAGGTCAGTCTTATTCTCAGATTAATCCAATTCAAAGGCAACAAGTGTTTTTAGTATAAGTAAAATCACTTTAATAAAATATATAAAAGAATTGTGACGCGTTTCTCAGTCTCAGACTGTTTCCTCAGGCATAATAAAATAGTTTACAAACACTTGCTAAATCAAAACTTTCAACACCCAGATTAAATCATACCATGTACATCCAGACTTGCAGTGCATAGGTTAATCACAAAGTTAATTTAAACAGCATAAATGAACATTAGATTGTAATAATTATTTATAATTTTTCCATAGATCCAATGAAGCTTATATTAAAAATCATTTAGTCACAGGTGATTACTGTTTCTGTGCCATATCTAAACTGAGTGCATAAGAGTCTGGTGTTCTATGGCCGTTATATAGATGATCTAATCTTTTTGTTTAAAGGCTCATATGAGGAGGCATTAAATATACCAACTCTTTAAATTCCAATGAATTTGATTTGGAATTTACTAGTAATATTCAGTCTAATATGATTGAATATTTGGACTTACTGTTATATTTCTCTGCTACCGGTGACATCATGTCAGAAACCTTTTTTAAAAAGGTAGATTGTAACAGCTTCTTAAATTATGGCAGTAACCACTACCATTGCTGGAAAAAGAACGTCCCCTATGGGCAGTTCAGACGAATTTGACGGAATTGTAGCACAATCGAAAGTTACAAAAAACAGTCTGTGATTCTTAAAGATAGATTCTTGGAAAAGGGCTATCCCTCTGATTTAGTACAGAAAGGATACCTAAGAGCCCTCCATGATGACAGAAATAAATATCTGTCAAAAACTAAAACGAAGGACAAAAATAACAGAGAAGGAAACAATGATCCATGTAAAACACCACTTTTTATCACAGGCTATAGTAGCCAATACAGAGAAATTAATAATATAATTATGAAACACTGGCCGATCATATGTGATGACCCTTTTCTTAAAAATTCTATCTCTGTGAAACCTAGAATAGTCTATAGGAGAGCCCCTACACTTAAAAACAAATTGGCCCCTAGCAAGATAGTGAGAGACAAAATACTACAACAGAATCAAGTCACAGGTCCTGATAGGACTTTTTTGGGCAAATTTATGCCCAAGAATGGAGTCTTCAAATGTTTTAAGCCAAGATGTAACATGTGCAAAGTGGTGACAAATGGAACTAATACTTTCTGTTCCTACCAAACGGGTGAACAATTTAAGATCACCAAGAGACTCTCATGTGAATCAACATATGTAATATACCTAATTGGTTGTACTTGTGGGGTCCAATATGTTAGACGCACCTCCCGAACCATAAAGAAGAGATGGAGTGAACACAAATATAACATCAAAAGAAAATTCCTCAAACATAGCCTATAAAGGAATTGTGCTTATGCACATAAAGGTGGCTCAAAATCAGTCCACATTTTACCCATAGAGCAAGTACCACGTAATAGTCATAATCCTATGCTCACCTTACGTCGTAGAGAAACATTTTGGATTCACAAGTTACATACTTTAGTTCCGGAGGGTCTGAATGAGTGTGTAGATCTAGCAGCTTTTGATCTATAAATATCTATTAAGCCCATCATAACACGATATTAATGAGGCAACTATAATCCTCTACGGATCAGGTAGTTTTTAGCACATCAAATGACACCTCCATATATACACCTATATGTATATCACAAGATAACATTCACATGGAGCATAGCAATTATATATCAAGATTTTTCTTTCACTCACCTTTATATTTATATAACATTCATCTGGTTACATTATACAATATTTCAGGTTATCTAGATATATTCATATATACTTCACTCATTATATATTAGCAACATTTTGTTAAAGGTATTATAGTCATTTACAACATACATGTTTGAGATTCCGACAAGGATCACAAACATTAAAGAAAATAATATATGCAATATAGCTTTAAGAATAATGACACTACAAAGTATATGAAAGAAGGATTACACTAGACACTCATACACCAAGTCACAATATTATTATCCCCTAAAAATTTGATGTAGATTCATCAATGAATAGAATACAGCTACACCACTAATAAGCACTTTACAGAAATATATACACTTACATCTACATCACAAGATAATAATCACATGGAACATAGTAATCACATCTCAAGAATTTTCTGTGACTCACTTTTACAAATAGTTAATATCCACCTGGTTATAATATTTCAGGTTATGTATGTATGTATATATATATGTGTATATATGTATATATATATATATAGATAAATTCCTAAACACTTTACTCATTCTTTATTAGCAACATTATGTTAAATTTACTATTGTCACTTACAGCACACATGTTTGAGATTCCTATAAAAAGATCACAAACATTAAAGAAAATAATATATGCAAGATAGCTTTAAGAATAAAGACACTATAAGATACACGTCACTTGTATAACACATTTTTTAAATTATATATATATATATTCAGTATATGAAAGGACATCACTGGACATTCATATACCAAGTCACTATATTATTATCCCCTAAGAATTTAATGTTAGATTCATTAATGAATAGAATATAGCTACACTATTACACTTTCGATCATCCTACAGAAAAATATATATTTAAAAATAAAAATATATATTATTCACCTATACACTATACTATATACACCTATAGGATTTTATTCTAGCTGATGCCTTACTGTTTCCTGTATTTATGTGGTGGTATATGCTGATAGCAGTCTAATTCTTATGTGTAGACTCTGTGTTGTGGCACGGCCTTTGATTGCTATGATTTTTTGTCGCGTTGAATGTAGACACTAATATGGCTGTATGCCGACATTAAGAATAATATGACCATATGAATGTGATATCGAGTAATATCAGTGATAACTCCCCTTGACGCCCCCATATAGATCAATCAAATAACTAACTTTACTGATAGGATTATACTATCCTATCAGCAACAGCGCTATCATACGCATAACGTAGAGCCAAATAGGACTATGGTAACCCTAGTAACAACAACGACATGCGCACTAGCACTTTATACACGCCACTTAGAACTTTAGTTGGCGGAAGAAACAAAACAAAGTAAGTGATCCTCTATATTTCTATTAAATACAGATCGCAAACCAGCTCAACATTATAACGAAAAGCTGGACAATTTAGAGCATAACACACGCCTAAGAAAAACACATTGACTTTTAAATCGCTACCATACTGGGACTATGACAGCTAGGGATGGTACATCAAAAAAACAAATAGTCAAATAAATAATAGAGCATAGTTCATCAAGATGTCTTATACACTCAGTTTAGATATGGCACAGAAACAGTAATCACCTGTGACTAAATGATTTTTAATATAAGCTTCATTGGATCTTTGTGATTAACCTATGCACTGCAAGTCTGGATGTACATGGTATGATTTAATCTGGGTGTTGAAAATTTTGATTTAACATATATAATTGTGTTCACATTTGTTGACATAATATATCAGTAACTAGGGTGCTGATGATGTCATAGACTACTCCCACAACAAGTGTTATCAATTATGTTAATTGGTTTGGTTAGGTATATATAGCAAGTGTTTGTAAACTATTTTATTATGCCTGAGGAAACAGTCTGAGACTGAGAAACGCGTCGCAATTCTTTTATATATTTTATTAAAGTGATTTTACTTATACTAAAAACACTTGCTGCCTTTGAATTGGTTTTAATCCGAGGATAAGACTGACCTTTAGACCATCAAGAGGACTACTGAATGCTGTATGCCATGGTATTAAGTCTGTTGGGTGACTGAATTGATCCCTGCCTGCCCCTATAGCATCACTGGAGATGCTTCATCAAATGTGAGTTTAAATTCTATATAATTATTTGGTGTGACACTACTCTAGTCAAACAGTACTAGGCCATATAGGCTATTTTGTGCTCTCTATCTTACACAGACCCTGTAACAAATCGGGAGGACGGTCTGCTGGGTGACTGTTATAGATCCCAGACTGTGTCATTTGCACCAATTGAGGTGCTCCATCACATGTGAGTGCAATTATTTAGCAATATTCATCAATCTTTGGAACCTACAATATTGGGCCATGTGGCGCATCTGTCTTGTTTGTTGTTATAGATTCGGTAATTGGATCCTGGCCTGGACCATCACAGATTGCTGCCTCTGTAAATCTACTATCAAGATCCACACAAAGGACACTATTCAGTTATTTACATCACTTGATATCTATATCTGTTGTGTAATTTCATAGAGTGCCCTGAATAGTATTGTGCCTATCTCATATCATTTTTAGAATATATATAGTATATTCACCTGCTATTATATCTATTGTATAGCAATTAATTTATATATTTCACTCCTTATACTTATAGGTGCAATATATGTTGACAAATCATCTATCTATCTACATACATCCTATATCATTATATGTAGTGATATATATGTCTATATAGAGAGTATATGTCTATATAGAGAGTAATTGATATTAATTACATCTGCTCTAATTATATAGTGTGCTCCCAAGGGTGCCCCCTACATATCTTTTGTACAATTAATATAACTGTGTTGGTTTTGCAAAACTGGGGAATGGGTAATAAAGGGATTATCTATCTTTTTAAACAACAAAAATTCTGGTGTTTACTGTCCCTTTAAGAATGATAGGCCAATGTCTGTTTAAAATTTGTCTAATTTGTTTCTGATCTGAATTGTATTGTGTAATGAATATAGGGCCCTTAGGTTGTTTCTCATCTTTAGAAATATCATGCTCTTCTGATGCCGGCATAAGAATAACATTCCTATATTCATTCCTAGCCTTCATATAGCTGTCAATAACTAAGTCTTTCGGATAGCCCTTTTCTTTAAATCTCTCAATTAGAATTTCAGATTGGTTATCATATAAGGCCATAGTGCTGCAGTTTCTTTTAATACGTCTGAACTGACTATTCAGACTACGTCTGAACTGATTACTCGAAAAATGGAGGAAATTATTGCTATCTACCTCCTTGAAATAGGTGGAAGACTCAACACCCCCCATACAAGTCTACCTTAGATTTACATCTAAAAATTAAATTGTTTCTTTTTGTATATTATGAGTAAATGATATACCCATATTGTTTGAATTCAGACTATCCAAAATAATATTGCATCCTCTGAGGTATCATTCCATATGAAGATCAGATCATCTATGTAACGGCCATAGAATACCAGATTTGCCTCCCAGCTAGAAGCATAAATGTATCTTTCTTCGAATCTGCCCATAAATAAGTTGACAAAGCTGGGGGCGAATCTGGTACCCATGGCCGTTCCTTTGATCTGTAAGTAATAGTCATCTAAAAACTGGAAATAGTTATGTGATAGTTTATATTCAATACACGTTAGAATAAACTCTTGTTGCCTCAATGGTAAGTATATATCGTCTTCAAGATAACTTCCCACAGCGTCTAGACCCAACTGATGGTTTATATTAGAATACAAAAATCCAACATCGCATGTTATCCATAGATATTGTTCACCTTTTTTCTTTATCATTGCTAATTTATTCAACAGGTCAGTGGTGTCTCTAATATATGAAGGTAGTTTGATAACATACTTTTGTAATTGGAGATCGATATATTCCGATAGTCTATCCGTTAGGCTATTTATCCCTGCAATGATAGGTCTTCCAGGTGGTCTAGTGCGAATTTTGTGTATCTTAGGGAGGTGATAATAGAAGGGGATACTGAGATGGTCAGGTAGTAAATATAATTTTTCTTTTTTTATTAATAATACCTTTATCAGACCCTTCTAAAATCAAATCTATAAGAATTCTTCCATATAGCGGTGTTGGGTCAGTTCTAAGTTTAATGTAATATTCAGTGTTACATACAATATGTTTAGCCTCCATTACATAATCCTCATAGTCCTGAAGGACTATTCCTCCGCCTTTGTCAGCTTGGAGTATCACCAAGTTTTTGTCATTCATTAAGCTGTTAAGGGCGTGTACTTCATTGGGCCAAATCCGTTTAATGTTACGTACTCCTTTTCTATAGGTTTTACTTTGGAATGCTTTAGTTAGATCATCTAATACTAATTGTTGGAAGAGGTCAACACACAGAAGTCTGCCACTTTTGGATATTGCATCCTAAGGAAAAGTCCCTTGGTGGTGAGCTGACACACCTTACCATAATATGCCAGCTTGCTCCTACTAGCACATAAGTGTGCTCATCTAACATGTGAGTACCCAATCTTCCTTTGTGCTAAGTCAAACACCATATCCTTGTGATCTGCACAATTTGGTGCTTTTCCAGTGTTTTATCTTTCTACTACAGTTAATGACGGATATCCTCTGTGGGTGAGCTGTCACACCTGATAAAATCTGCAGCCTGTCCCTACAAGCACATAGGTGTGCTCCAGAGCCTTTTGAGTTCCCATTTGGCTTTTTTCTGTGGCTTTGTGATTATTTGATGATACTACACATGAAGCGCCCCTTTGTTTTGTCTTTTATATAATATTGTGAGACAATGTCTTTTCTGCAGAAGAGGCAAACCAGCTTGAATCATGAAACGGTGATCCAGGAAGTTTCCAGCTGCCCCTGAATCAATGAAGGCTTGAGTGTGGACTGTATTCTGAAGGAAGGTAAGGGTAACAGGTACCAGGATCCAAGAAGAGTGAGGGGATTTAGTCGAGACCAGGTTTAGAGGTACCCCAGTGTTAACCTCTAAGCAATGGCTTTTCCCGGCCGAACATCACAGTCCTTTAGTTGGTGGGTGTTAGATCCACAATAAAAGCATAGTCTCAGTCTCCTTCTTCTCTGCCTTTCAGACTCTGAGGGTTTGACGGAGGAGAGATCCATGGGTTCCTCTACAGAGGTAACTGGAGCTGTTGAAGGGGTAGCAGATGTTGCCGAAACTGGGCGAATAAGAGGACGGGAGGGAAGGACCATCCTTGTTCTGTTTCTCTCGGCTTGCCTTTCCTGAAAGCGAGAGTCCAGGTTGATACAAAGCGCTATAAAGTCATCCAAAGAAGAAGGCATAGCACAATAAGTGAGTTCATCTTTGACGTCTTCAATGGAGACACCTCCTAAAGGCTGCCTTGAGAGCACTGCCATCCCAGGTGGTTTCAAGTGCCAAAGTGCGGAACTCAACAGAAAATTGTGCCACAGTTTTATTACCCTGGCGGAGATCCAGGAGAGAATATTCTGCAGCAGAGGTACGGCCAGAAGTCCCAAACACAGAAGACAAAGCAGATATGAACTCATCAGCATCATACAGGAGTGTAGCGTTCTGTTCCAAAAGAGGAGAGACCCATGCTAGGGCCTTATCCTTTAGCAGAGAAATGATAAAGGTCATTTGGCCAAATCCGTTTAATGTTACGTACTCATTTTCTATAGGTTTTACTTTGGAATGCTTTAGTTAGATCATCTAATACTAATTGTTGGAAGAGGTCAACACACAGAAGTCTGCCACTTTTGGATATTGCATCCTAAGGAAAAGTCCCTTGGTGGTGAGCTGACACACCTTACCATAATATGCCAGCTTGCTCCTACTAGCACATAAGTGTGCTCATCTAACATGTGAGTACCCATTCTTCCTTTGTGCTAAGTCAAACACCATATCCTTGTGATCTGCACAATTTGGTGCTTTTCCGGTGTTTTATCTTTCTACTACAGTTAATGACTGATATCCTCTGTGGGTGAGCTGTCACACCTGATAAAATCTGCAGCCTGTCCCTACAAGCACATAGGTGTGCTCCAGAGCCTTGTGAGTACCCATTTGGCTTTTTTTCTGTGGCTTTGTGCTAATTTGATGATACTACACATGAAGCGACCCTTTGTTTTGTCTTTTATATAATATTTTGAGACAATGTCTTTTCTGCAGAAGAGGCAAACCAGCTTGAATCATGAAACGGTGATCCAGGAAGTTTCCAGCTGCCCCTGAATCAATGAAGGCTTGAGTGTGGACTGTATTCTGAAGGAAGGTAAGGGTAACAGGTACCAGGATCCAAGAAGAGTGAGGGGATTTAGTCGAGACCATGTTTAGAGGTACCCCAGTGTTAACCTCTAAGCAATGGCTTTTCCCGGGCCGAACATCACAGTCCGTTAGTTGGTGGGTGTTAGATCCACAATAAAAGCATAGTCTCAGTCTCCTTCTTCTCTGCCTTTCAGACTCTGAGGGTTTGACGGAGGAGAGATCCATGGGTTCCTCTACAGAGGTAACTGGAGCTGCTGAAGGGGTAGCAGATGTTGCCGAAACTGGGCAAATAGGAGGACGGGAGGGAAGGACCATCCTTGTTCTGTTTCTCACTGCTTGCCTTTCCTGAAAGCGAGAGTCCAGGTTGATACAAAGCGCTATAAAGTCATCCAAAGAAGAAGGCATAGCACAATAAGTGAGTTCATCTTTGACGTGTTCAATGGAGACACCTGCTAAAGGCTGCCTTGAGAGCACTGCCATCCCAGGTGGTTTCAAGTGCCAAAGTGCGGAACTCAACAAAAAATTGTGCCACAGTTTTATTACCCTGGCGGAGATCCAGGAGAGAATATTCTGCAGCAGAGGTACGGCCAGAAGTCCCAAACACAGAAGACAAAGCAGATATGAACTCATCAGCATCATGCAGGAGTGTATCGTTCTGTTCCAAAAGAGGAGAGACCCATGCTAGGGCCTTATCCTTTAGCAAAGAAATGATAAAGGTCACCTTTGACTGATGAGACTGAAAGGTGTGAGGATCATTGCGGAAGTGCAGCCTGCATTGGTTTAGAAAGCCCCTGCAATCAGTAGTACCTTCATACTTGTCAGGCAAGGGTATCCAGGGTATACTTCCAGAAGCAGAGGAAGAAGTCACAGTACTGGGAGTAGGGGCTGGTGGTGTAGCAACAGGAGTGGCGTCCCTCGCTGCAACTAGTAAGGAGAGCTGAGCGGTAATAGCTTCTAGCTTGGAATCCATATTCTGCAACTGTGTGGTATGGTGTCCCTGAAGATAAACAGCTTGTGCCACCTCATCTGGTTGCATGGCCCAAGTATAATGTAATGCTTGTGGGATACTCCTCTATCAGACCGAACTCGGCCAGTAGTCTTGTTATTCTGGCGTTGAGCCGGAATGATAGGGAATATCCCAGAGCAGAGAAAGTTAGTAAGATGAAGAGAGCGGCACTCACCACAGGCAGGATGGTCCCCAGCAGCAACAACAGAGCAGTCCAAGGACACTAGAATGGTCAGACAGACAGGGTTCGGCAACAGTAAAGAAGTCCAAGAGCACACCACAAGAATGGTGCGGCAGGCAGGGTTTAACAACAGTAAAGCAGTCCAAGGGAACACAACTAGAATGGTCAGGCAGGCAGGGTTTGGCAACAGTATATCAGTCCAGCAATTCAGGGGTTAAACAGGCAGAGTTCAGCAGCAGTAAATCAATCCAGCAATTCAGGGGTTAAACAGGCAGAGTAATCAGTAAACAGGCAGGTTCAGCAACAATGGTATTAAGGTATAGAACGATCTGTCACACCCAGGAGCACACAGAGTAACACCTATACTTGGGCAGTGACAGATCATTAGTGCAGGGTTTAAATAGGCGCAGGATTCACGCCACTGAGCTCCCAGCAGCATCAAGAGCGTGCGGAGATGACGTCAGGCTGAGAAAGTCTATGCATACCAACATAATAGCTGTACAGTACACCATTTATGTTCTACCATTACTAACAAGTGATGTAGATTTGCTATGATATTGCATTAGTAGAATTGCAGATTTTAACAGGGAGGCTTAAGAACACGTATAATTGATTTCTCATAAGGGGCATGTGGGGTGGACCCCTAGGCGGATTATACAGGCTTATCCTCTGGAAACTTAGATAGCATGATAATTACTGCTAGCATATAAATCATCCACACAAAGTCCCAGCACTGAAGATCCGATCACACACTTGTTATTTGAAAATACAGTTCATCTTTATTGTAGATAAAAACAGCCAGAAACATCATAAAACTAAAGCAGAGTAAACGAACAAGGTGATAGGAGAGCCTCAGCCCCCCCGCATCATACGCATTTCGTGCCGTAGGCACTTGTTCACTGATAAATGGGAGGGCCAAGGACAGCTCTTTTAAACTTTAATCCACCAATCCTATGATACATGCATCCAATTGGAACACAGCCAATTAGCATGTTTAATTACAAAATAACCCCTATCACCTATACAATATTGCACCACAATATCATGTGAGATGGGAATCATAACATAACTATGGTTGATTAAACATTTCTAATATTATAAAGTTCTAAATAAATATGAGATTACTAGAGCATTAATAATAATATACATATACAGAAATATTGTTTAATATACAGAAGATCTGCATGTACTGCCTTGTAATACATAATTACATGTTTTACAATGTGATGCTCCACATTTATAAAAACCTTTTTTCTTTCTCAAAGACCCTGATGTATCAATCCTGGGTAAGGCTGAGGGAGACAAAGTATCCCTGAGAGTTTGAGCTTTACGGGGCACAAACCTACAACCATCCAGTACAATTTTGTAAAGAATCGGGTCACTTTGTAAAATAGTAAGATGTTGTTTAATAATGTTGCATATTTGGCTAAATTCAGAACTATACAATGTTACAAATGTAGGTGTATTTGATCCTTTAGTAAAAGAACCTTGTTTATTATTTTTGTTATTATATCCTAATAGTTTATCACGAGGGATACAACTCTCTTGGGCCTAGATTTGGAGTTTGGCGGTAGCCGTGAAAACCAGCATTAGAGGCTCCTAACGCTGGTTTTAGGCTACCGCCGGTATTTGGAGTCACTCAAAAAAGGGTCTAACGCTCACTTTTCAGCCGCGACTTTTCCATACCGCAGATCCCCTTACGTCAATTGCGTATCCTATCTTTTCAATGGGATCTTTCTAACTCCGGTATTTAGAGTCGTGTCTGAAGTGAGCGTTAGAAATCTAACGACAAAACTCCAGCCGCAGAAAAAAAGTCAGTAGTTAAGAGCTTTCTGGGCTAACGCCGGTTCATAAAGCTCTTAACTACTGTGCTCTAAAGTACACTAACACCAATAAACTACCTATGTACCCCTAAACCGAGGTCCCCCCACATCGCCGCCACTCGATTAAATTTGTTTAACCCCTAATCTGCCGACCGCCACCTACGTTATACTTATGTACCCCTAATCTGCTGCCCCTAACACCGCCGACCCCTATATTATATTTATTAACCCCTAACCTGCCCCCCACAACGTCGCCGTCAGCTACCTACAATAATTAACCCCTAATCTGCCGACCGCAAAGCGCCGCCACCTACATTATAGCTATGTACCCCTAATCTGCTGCCCCTAACACCGCCGACCCCTATATTATATTTATTAACCCCTAATCTGCCGCCCTCAATGTCGCCTCCACCTGCCTACACTTATTAACCCCTAATCTGCCGACCGGACCGCACCGCTATTATAATAAAGTTATTAACCCCTAATCCGCCTCACTAACCCTATATTGGCTGATAGGATTCTATCAGCCAATCGGAATTAAGGTAGGAATATTCTGATTGGCTGATGGAATCAGCCAATCAGATTGAGCTTGCATTCTATTGGCTGTTCCGATCAGCCAATAGAATGCAAGCTCAATCTGATTGGATCAGCCAATCGGATTGAACTTGATTCTGATTGGCTGATTCCATCAGCCAATCAGAATTTTCCTACCTTAATTCCGATTGGCTGATAGAATCCTATCAGCCAATCGGAATTCGAGGGACGCCATCTTGGATGACGTCATTTAAAGGAACCGTCATTCGTCGTTCAGTCGTCGGCCAGGATGGATGTTCCGCGTCGGAGGTCTTCAGGATGCTGCCGCTCCGGATGGATGACGATAGAAGATGCCTCTTGGATGAAGACTTCAATCGGATGGAAGACCTCTTCTGCCCCGCTTGGATAAAGACTTCTACCGGATGGAGGACCTCTTCTTGCTCCGCTTGGATGAAGAATTTGGCTTGGCTGGGTGAAGACGACTCAAGGTAGGGAGATCTTCAGGGGCTTAGTGTTAGGTTTATTTAAGGGGGGTTTGGGTTAGATTAGGGGTATGTGGGTGGTATTGTATGTTTTATTTTACAGGCAAAGAGCTGAACTTCTTGGGGCATGCCCCGCAAAGGGCCCTGTTCAGGGCTGGTAAGGTAAAAGAGCTTTGAACTTTAGTAATTTAGAATAGGGTAAGGCATTTTTTTATTTTGGGGGGCTTTGTTATTTTATTAGGGGGCTTAGAGTAGGTGTAATTAGTTTAAAATTGTTGTAATATATTTCTAATGTTTGTAAATATTTTTTTATTTTTTGTACTTTAGTTAGTTTATTTCATTGTATTTATTCGTAGGAATTGTATTTAATTTATTTATTGATAGTGTAGTGTTATGTATAATTGTAGGTAATTTATTTAATTAATTTATTGATAGTGTAGTGTTAGGTTTAATTGTAACTTAGGTTAGGATTTATTTTACAGGTAAATTTGTAATTATTTTAACTATTTTAGCTATTAAATAGTTCTTAACTATTTAATAGCTATTGTACCTGGTTAAAATAAATACAAAGTTACCTGTAAAATAAATATTAATCCTAAAATAGCTATAATATAAATATAATTTATATTGTAGCTATATTAGGATTTATTTTACAGGTAAGTATTTAGCTTTAAATAGGAATAATTTATTTAATAAGAGTTAATTAATTTCGTTAGATTAAAATTATATTTAACTTAGGGGGGTGTTAGTGTTAGGGTTAGACTTAGCTTTAGGGGTTAATACATTTATTAGAATAGCGGTGAGCTGCAGTCGGCAGATTAGGGGTTAATAATTGAAGTTAGGTGCCGGCGATGTTAGGGAGGGCAGATTAGGGGTTAATACTATTTATTATAGGGTTAGTGAGGCGGATTAGGGGTTAATAACTTTATAATAATAGCGGTGCGGTCCGGTCGGCAGATTAGGGGTTAATAAGTGTAGGCAGGTGGAGGCGACGTTGTGGGGGGCAGATTAGGGGTTAATAAATATAATATAGGGGTCGGCGGTGTTAGGGGCAGCAGATTAGGGGTACATAGGGATAATGTAAGTAGCGGCGGTTTTCGGAGCGGCAGATTAGGGGTTAATAATAATATGCAGGGGTCAGCGATAGCGGGGGCGGCAGAATAGGGGTTAATAAGTGTAAGGCTAGGGGTGTTTAGACTCGGGGTACATGTTAGAGTGTTAGGTGCAGACTTAGGAAGTGTTTCCCCATAGCAAACAATGGGGCTGCGTTAGGAGCTGAACGCGGCTTTTTTGCAGGTGTTAGGAAACAATGGGGCTGTTTGAGCTGAAAAAAAACCTATGGGGGAATCGTGCACGAGCACGTTTTTGAGGCTGGCCGCGTCCGTAAGCAACTCTGGTATCGAGAGTTGAAGTTGCGTTAAATATGCTCTACGCTCCTTTTTTGGAGCCTAACGCAGCCATTCTGTGGACTCTCAATACCAGAGTTATTTTAAAGGTGCGGCCAGAAAAAAGCCAGCGTTAGCTACGCGGGTCGTTACCGACAAAACTCTAAATCTAGCCGTTGGTTTGTTCCAACATGTTTTTATCATAGCCTCTGACCAAAAGTCTATCCATAGTGGATCTAGCATGTTTTTTTATTGACATCTGGGTCAGTACAATTGCGTTTAACTCTAATTAGCTGACTCTTCGGTATAGATTTAATGAGATGGGGGGAGTGGCAAGATTGAGATAATAGAATAGTATTACCTGCAATAGATTTACTGAGATGGGGGGAGTGGCAAGATTGAGATTATAGAATAGTATTACCTGCAATAGATTTACGATATAACTCAGTTTCAATTATTTCTTTTTTCAAAGTTATTAAATTCAGTTGCTTATTACTGTACTCCACAGTAAATTTCAAATTCAAATTATTAACCTGGACATATTTGTGAAATTCCAACACTGACTCTTGGTCACCCTGCCACACAAAAAGTAAGTCGTCAAAATAGCAGCCATAACAAATAATATTATTTCTGTAAGGGTTCCCATCTCCAAAGATGTGGAACAGCTCCCACCAACCCAAATAGAGGTTGGCGTAAGAGGGTGCAAACTTAGCGCCTATAGCTTGTTCACACCTCTGGAGATAGTATCTACCCTCAAACAAAAAATAATTGTGTGTTAACAAATACTCGACCGCTAGTAATATAAAATGTATGGTTTCATTTGAGTAATCAGAGCGTTGTTCTAAAATATAATGCAAAGCCTCCAACCCTTTCTGATGGGGTATGGAGGTGTACAAGGAGGAAAAATCAAATGATAACAACATATAATTATCCTGCCATTTGATGTTCTGTATATCCTGCAATACAGATGTAGTATTTCTGACATAGATTTCCAAAAGCCAACACCAGTGGCTGTAAAAAAGTATCAACCGGCTACAAGTGTGTGCGGAGGGGAGGAGCAAACAGGTATAGGTGTGCTGCTGCTCCGTGGTAGCGTCAGCTAGAAGGGAAGCTTACCATTCCCCCTCAACGCTGTAACCTTAGCCCAGGATTGGGCTCGAATCTGGGGAAAGGATTCGTTGGCTGGAAAGTGGAAACTGACGTAATGATTCACGAAGGAAACAGTGTATAATCTAACGTTACTCTTGGACGATACAACGTCAGCTATGGATACACTAAAGGCTTGTGGAAACTTGGAAGCTGACTCCGGTTCCTGTTAAAATTCCTGGTCCACCAGAATTTTATACAGTGCGAGTAACACTGCTGGAAATAAAAAAGGAGAACCTCAGAAAGGGGTCTGCCATACAATCACTGTGGGTGAAGGAGCTCCCCCTTAGGAAAGGAGACGGCTGTGGAGTTAACTGATCGTCCGGCCGCTTGGCTGGTTGTGGGGCTTCCCCTTTGGTTGGGAGAGACAGCTTTGGGGAAGAACGGTCTCACCTGTGATTAACGCTCTGGATTTTGGAGTGGATTGGATGTGAGGTGTCCTGGTCGTATGCAGCCCATGGCTGGTGCAGTATCTCTTTGGTTCTCTCCTCCATATCCCACTTGGGAGTTGGCCTCTGGAGCGGTGTGTGGTCTCAGGCAGGGGTGAGAGGCTGTGCTGCTGTCGTCATCATCGGCAGCCGTCTTTCCGGTCCTAACCCAGCAGGCAATACAGTGTTTGGCATGCCTCGTCTATCACTGGGAGTGAGCAGGGTAAACGGCTCCTTGGAACCAGAGGCAGACAACAACGAGATAGACATTAAGAGGTATGTTAAGCCTGCACTGTATAACTGTGACATAGACATACCTGACTAGGGCACTGCTGACACTGTTGGGATTGCCAACTTAAAAGCTGTGGAGGAAGGTTGAAAAAGTATACGTTTGCCTTGTATCTTTACCCATGGTGACATTTAAATGAATAACTACCTCTGAGAAAGAAATAAGAGAGACAGTGGGTAAGAAAAGAGGACTGACCTGAATACTTAACAAAGAATATATAAACAAAGCGGGGAAAATCAAGCTTGGGATAATCTAAGACTTTGGCTCTTATCCTGCGGACAGCTATAGATCAGAACAGGAATAACCTGCAGATAAGATCTTACAAAGTCTGCAATATTATCTTCAGGAGAAGTCTGAAAGTGAATGAGATAATAACTTTGTATTGCATCTTGTGCTGGAAACACCTCATTTTTTTTTTTTGGAACTGAGTTTAAGACTAATTTTGTTTTTTCTTTTTGCTGTGGTGATAAGAGTGATAATTTGGTTAAATTTAGCCTGGTTTAGATAACAACTTCTACATTAACCCTAGATTAATAAATATCCCTATTTGCTAGGCAGAGGCTGGTCATACTATTGACACTAATTAATAGCACATAATTCACTATTGAAATTGTTTAAAATATAATTCAAACACAAAAAAAAAAAAAAAAAAAAAAAAAAGGGGGGAGGGAGGGCAGGGGGCGCTATATACACAGATAATTCACGAGTGAAGTGGGTCCTTATTTTTGTCATTTTTTTTTCTCTCTTTTTTTCTCACTTTTCCATTATTATTTTTTTCTTTCCACTTCCTTTTTGCAGATGTAACTGGCACTAAACTTTTTATATTAAGGGAGCAAGTGTGATACACTCATACATGGATAAATTTGTGACACAGCCATAAAGCAAATCACCAGCAATGACGGCCAGGAATAGGGATAAGAAAGGTAAAGGAAGTAGTGAAGCTATAGTTGAAATAAATAATGAGAGCTTCAACCAAATAGACACTCAGACATTGATTAAAAATATATCAGAGATCTTCATTCCTCAATTTGAGCAGGTCAAAGCAGAAATTCCAGGGTTAGCAACTGAAGTTTGACAATTTGCTAAGAGACTGACCGAGGCAGAGCAAAGGATCTCTGATATAGAAGATAGCAATATCATAAATGAGACTAAAATAACTAAAATGGAGCAAAGCATAAGTGAGTTGCAGGTTAAAGTAGATGACTCAGAAAATAGAGCCAGACGGAATAATGTTAAAATAATAGGTTTATCTGAAAAAACACAGTATAAAAAGATTTAAACAAATTTATATCTATCATTCTCCCTGAGATATTAGAAATTCCTGCTAACAAATTACCCTTTCTGATTGAGAGAAGTCATAGGATAGGACCGATGAGGGAAGATAGAAGCAATGACAGACCAAGACCTATAATTGCCCGATTCCTTAACTTCCAGGATAAATTAAAAATGCTCCATTACTATAGGAAAAAAAAAGAAGAAACTATTGAAGACAAAACATTTTTCCAAGAATATTCTGTAGAAGTATCTAACAAACGAAGAGAGATGGCACCAATATGCACCCAATTAATAAACAGAGGGTTAAATGCTACCTTAATATATCCCGTTAGGATACTCATACAAGACACAAAGGGAATCAAAATGTTAGAAAATGTCAGTGACGCTGAATTGTATATGAAGGAGTTTAAATAAATAAATGTTTATTGATTATAAGCTGTATTGGCTATACTGGTTGTACAGTATTGGCTATAGGGAAATTTGTTTTTTTAAAAGATGTTTCCACTTGTCCTCACACCAAGTATAATTGTTTTTTTTAATTTTAAAATTGTTGTGATTTTTTTTTTTCTCCTCTTCTGTCTATAGGTTAGACATGTGTGTTTCCCCCCCCCCCCGTTTAATATATGACAGGTATAATTAAAATTACCTCATGGAACGTGGGTGGAATTACTTCTCCATTAAAAAGGAAGGCAATACTTAAACAACTCAAAATGATAGGAACTGATATAGCACTAATACAGGAAACCCACTTAAAAAAGGAGGAGTTGGAAAAATTGAAAACCAACTGGGTGGATACGGTATTAGGAACCCTGTGTAAAAGTAGAAAGAGAGGAGTAGCTATCCTTATAAGGAAAAGTTAAGACTATAAAATGAAAACCTGTTTTTTGGATCCAAATGAGAGATATATACTCTTAAAAATTGAACTTATGGGGAAAAAAAAAATCACAATTTGTAACATATATGGGCCAAATGAACATTCCCCTAAATTTTGGTTAGATCTACAAGCACATTTACTGACAGAGACAGAGGGCACACTTATACTGGGGGGAGATTTCAATATGGTTTGTCAAGTACCAATAGATAGATTTAGAACCGGAGAAATCTCTAAAAAAAAGCAGAAGAGATAAACTTGAATATAAACTTCTTAAGAAATTTATGAATAATTTAAATATTAAAGATATATGGAGGGAAAATAATCCAGTAAGTAAAGATTATACTTGTGTCTCAAAAACTCATAAAACTTTCTCTAGGCTAGATATGTTTTTAGTTTCGGAAAAATTGTTTGACATTGAGGCAGAAGCCACAATTAGAGACATAATCTTGTCAGATCATGCTCCAATAACCCTAAGATTAAAGATAAATATCTACAACCCTATAATTAAAAGATTTCGGTTTCCAACATACTTACTGGAAAATATGAAGTTCAAGACATTTTTAGTTACAAAATGGCAGGACTATGCTCGCAATAATCATGAATATGCTAATAGGCCTGAAATCTATTGGGAGGCATCTAAAACGGTAATAAGAGGAGAAATCATAGCATATTTAAGTGTGATTAAAAAAAACCCAGAAAATAAGAGAGAAAGAAATCATAAGAAGGCTCACATCAGCATATAATAGAGTTTTGGGTGAACCCTCAATAGTTAACTGGAAGAAATATGGGGAGGCCAAAGAAGCAAGAGATCTATGGCTACTAAATTATACTATACAACAAGAGATTAAGGACAGCTCAAAATATTTTAGGTACTGGAATAAGTCTGGTACAATCCTTGCGAAACTAGTCAACAAGTCTAGGGGGCATAATTTTATTGGTACTCTCAACAAAGAAGGACAAGTGTTGAACAAAACAGAGGATATTATGAAAGCATTAGAAGAATATTACCAAAATGTATATAGTGCCAAAAATTTTAATTTGGGTAATAAGGAAAAATTTTGGTCAAACATAAAACTCCCAATGGTAGATAAAATGAATAAAATAATAGAACCCATTACGGAGAGGGAGATTGAAAAGATGATAAAAAATTTAAAGAATAACAAATCGCCTGGTCCAGACCTATTGCCTAATGAGTATTATAACATTTTATCAGAGCAGATAGTACCCACTCTTCAATCTCTTTTCAACTCCTATCTCTGTGAGGGAAAGGATATGTCAAGTAATTTCATCTCTTCCTGGACCTCCTTAATACTGAAGCCAAATAAAAAAAGTGATCAGATGGACTCATATAGGCCCATATCTCTTTTAAACATAGATTATAAGCTGTTAACTGGTATATTGGTGGAGAGATTTCAAACAGTACTCAAACAAATAATACATAAAGATCAAACAGGTTTTTTGAAAGGAAGGAACTCTGCGTCCAATATTAGAAAAGTCTTTCTCATCTTAGATTATTTTAAAAAACAAAATAGCATGGGGGTACTAGTTAAGAGCTCTGATGCTGCTATTATATCATTGGATGCACAAAAAGCGTTCGACTCAATAGAATGGAACCATTTATATTTCACACTAAGGAAGTTTGGTTTCCATGAAAGAATAATCAAACTAGTTGAAAAACTATATAACTTTCCTCATACAGCATTATTAATTAATGGTCAAATTTTGGGTGATATAATTTTAAAAAGAGGTACCAGACAAGGGTGCCCTCTGTCCCCCTTGTTATTTGACTTAGTCATAGAGCCTTTGGCATGTGTTTAAAGAGAGAAGATGGAAGGAATTAAAATAGAGCAATTTGAATGTAAGGTAGCGTTATATGCGGATGATCTGCTTTATTTGTATGTAGTCTGGAAAAGAATATTCCTATAATAATGGACATAATTAATAATTTTAGTACCTTTTCTGGTTATAGAATAAATGCGAGCAAATCCGAATTAATGATGATAAATGGTCAAGCTTGTACTAAAATCAAGAAATATTTTAAAATTGCTCCGGAAGGCATAAGATATTTAGGAATATATATATCTCCGTTTGAAGATAAATGGTACACTATGAACTACACACCATTGTTTAATAGAATAAGAGAGGAGTTTAAATTTTTGTCAAAGTTGCCTCTCTCCATAATGGGTAGAATGAATCTATATAAAATGATAACTTTCCCTAAAATACTTTATATCATGCAAAATATCCCTATACCAATTTTTAAAAAAGATTTAAAAAAATTACAATCAGGAATGGAAGGAAAGCTAGAATTTCTATGAAAAAACTATATTTACAAAGGAAAAATGGGGGCTTTGCACTCCCAAATCTAGAGTACTACAACTAGATAATTTTAAGTAGGATAGTCATAGAATGGATCTCAGAAATTACATATTATACAATACCAGAAATAGAATTAAATTTTTTTCCTTCACTTAAAATGACAAATTGCCTACATATACCAGGGCCGGAATTACCAATAGAATTGAAAAGGCTAAAAACAATATACTATCCTATATGGGCCTGGCAAAAAGTATGTGTAAAGCTTAAGATCCAACTTAGAATATCGAAATATCTGGGAATTCAGAATAACCCGGCTTTTCCTGAAGGCATAAAGTCGGTGATATTTAAGAATTGGGAAAGAAAAGGCTTGAAGTATATACATCAAATTATAAATTTGGAGAGAAAATTTGTGAAGAACTTTGAGATGTTAAAGGAAGAATTTGGCTTGGTTAACAAAGATTTTTTTGCCTTCCTTCAATAAAGGCATTATGTAGATAAATTGGATAGGAATTATGGATATGTCTGGAATTGGGAAAGAATGGATTCTTGGATAGGGTTGGTTAAGCAGGGAATTTATTCTATATCACCTTGGTATAAAATGTTGTTAATTCAAGAAGGATTAGCCAACTTAGAACAACTGTCTGAAAAGTGGAGCCACTTTCAGATAGATATAGATTATTTAAAAAAATCAATTCAAAATGTGGCTAAAACAACGATGTCAGAGACATGGAGAGAGGCCCATATAAAATTGCTTTACAAAATTTATTAGACTCCAAAAAGAGGTTCAGAATGGGGAAATAAAAAATTTGATAAATGTCCGAAATGTAAAATGTTGGAAGCAGATCTTATCCATATGATATGGGATTGCCCAATGATCAAACAATTTTGGCTGAAGATTGAATTCTGGCTTTCTAAGATTCTTGATAGTCAGAACTATTTAAATATAGAACAAATTATCTTTATAGTTGATAAATCAGAACCGAAGCAGCAAAATATTAGACTGATAAACATTGTAATATTAACAGCTAGAAACATAATATTTAAAAACTGGAAAAACAGAAAAAAACCTAGTTTCACGGAGTGGAAGAATTTCCTTATGAAACAAATGATTCTAGAACAACATGCTACACAAACATTTAAAGAAAATGAAGTATATTTGTTCTTGAAAAAATGGGACCCATTGATAAGATCTTTGGGCAAAACACAACAAGAACAAATAATGTACCCATTTAGAAATAGCACATTGCTAATCACTCGTAAGAAAAAATAACGGCTTAAGAAATAGAAGAAGAGGAAATGGTTGTGTGTTTTTTTTTTTTGTTAGGTGCTCTGTTTGTTTTTTTAGTTTTATGGGTTTATTCAAGAAAATCACCAGTAATAGTGGATTTATTGACAGGCTGATGAGACAGTGAAGTTATAACAGCAATGAGAAGATATTGTCTTATTGTGGTAATACAAGTGTCTTTCCTTGTTTTTCTCTTTCTTTTTTTTTTGCTTTTGCATTGTGTTTGAATATACTGTATATTGGCTCTGAATTTTTGTTTTTGAACATGTATTTGCTCTTGCTGGTTAATAAATAAAAAAAAAAATAATAATAATAAAAAAAAAAAATGTATCAACCAAATCAGATAAAGATTAGTTTAAGGACCCTATGCCTGCCACAATAGGGCGGCCATGATTCTCATCTCACATGATATTGTGGTGCAATATTGTATAGGTGATAGGAATAATTTTGTAATTAAACATGCTAATTGGCTGTGTTCCAATTGGATGCATGTATCATGGGATTGGTTGATTAAAGTTTAAAAGGAGCAGTCCTTGTCCCTCCCATTTATCAGTGAACAAGTGCCTATGGGCACGAAACACTTATGATGCGGGGGGGGGCTGAGGCTCTTCTATTACCTTCTTAGTTTACTCTGCTTTGGTTTTATGATGTTTTCGGCTATTTTTATCTACAATAAAGATAAACTGTATTTTCAAACAAGTGTGTGATCGAATCTTCAGTGCTGGGACTTTGTGTGGATGTTTGTTTGCTATTGGCCTGTCCAGGGGCTTGTCCGGGTGCACGTGACCACCACTCCCGCCACGTTTGTCTACACGGAAGAACACCACCGTTGGAGAGTTTGAGTCGGCTTGAGCATCCTACCTTTGTGTGTTTGTAGCATTTAAATCAGGCTACAAGAAAAATGCAATCTATTAGGTCAAATTACATAGATTAACGAGAGTTAACAGCATACAACAGGGAAAATAAAACAAACACAGTTCTACAGATCCTAACTCTGGTAGTTCACAAAGGTGAAGAGAATCTGTTAGTCTTGAGTTCAAATAACTATGACCAGGCTTGCCTTGTGCGTTAATAAAGTTCTCCAGCTTACCCCACTCCAGGTTCCTATTCTGCATATTGTAGCAGACATCTGGTTTATTTCAGCCTGATTGTGATATGTCCAGGGCTATCAAGGGTAGTAAGCACTGTCAGTATATGGCTGGGTTACAATACAATATATTTAATAATTATTCTTTAAAATAAACCCCCAATAAAAATGCATATACAAAACAATAAAATTAATGTAAATTCCTAAATTCTTTATATTAGTTAACATTTATAGACACATTGATATGAATCAAAATTATACAATATTTAAATTGTTAAAATATTCTTTACAAAGCAAACCAAATTGTAACTTTATAATTAACCTTATTCACAATTGAATTGCATTAAAACACCACAATGAAATACCAGAATCTTCTGTTATTAACCAATAACTCTAGTTCAATGCTCAATATGGGATTACCCACTTAGTATGCTTAATTAATAACTACCAGGGATATAATCACAATAACCAGTTTATGTACAATTCTGAGAGAGAGTTCACTATAATAACTGACTTATAAATCTGGAGTATAAAACCCTGTTTAGTAAATAAATTAATTTAGCAATAATGACTAGTTAAGACTACACAGGACTATGAAACACAAGCTTGAAATACTAAGTGCCCCTTTAAATCTATTAACTGCAATTTGACTGTAGCAATAATGAATGTATTTGCTTTAAAATATCAAATTAAATACTTAACAAATTTCTTATACTTTACTAGGTCACCAGTTTGAGAATTCAGTTAATTTCCAAATATGTCTATAGTCATATGTCTCAGAGGAATTATGCACATTTGTAAGAGAATTTATCTTGATAGTCTTTTATCCACAGAGTGTCCCAACGTATTTCTCTTACAGAAAACTGTTCGCACATTGGTCTCTCTTATAAGCAAAATGACAGCAAGCAGGATTGCAACAGTTACCAAACAACATTTTTCCACCAAGATCTCTCCTCTCTCTGTGCAAGAAGTTTTTGTCTGAGGCAAGACTCCTCCTCATCTCTTAATCATTCGATAGATTTTGGGTATGCACTTTTCTCTGATTGGCTACTGGGAAATTTCATTTTCAACAGCCAAATGCCTTTTGGCTGTAATACCGGATTTAGGCCATCGGGGGCAGCAGACCGAGACAACAGTTTCATTCAAATATTGCTACAGTTAAATTATCCAATCTTATAAAATGTCTATCAAATACACTATTTATTTATATTAATAAACATGCCTAGTCATATTTTAATATACATGGATTATATTTTTTTCATTTTTCCTGATTATTTTAATATGAAACATCAGTATTATTTCTAACATATTATTATCTTAAAATCCATTTAAAATTGCATTTGATTATTTCCTTATATTCATATAACAACATAGCATATTACACATACAGTACACCTCTTTCTGATTGCATAAAACATATTACACGATTTATGGGACAACCACACGTGTATTTGTTAAATGCCTTGTCAAGGTATAGGTAAAGATTAATATATATATTATTATATATTTGGCTAATCAGTACCAAATGATTTATTCATTCATAAAACATTAAATGCTTAGACTGACCAAATTCAATCCTCCCCCACTTCTGTGATTACACAGGATGGATCACAAAGTCACTTAAAAAGAAATGGCCATGTTTATTTTGCATCTCATAAATTTTGGATACAACATGAAGTTTCCCTTCTTGATGAACAGGATTCTCAAGATAGGAGACACTTTTTCCTGATTAACATAGCTTTTGAAGCTCACAGCCCTGCAGGGGGTAGCAAACAAGGATTGATGGTCAAACACATCCTGGAATGTATGGAGACAACATTCTGGGCCTAAAATCAGATAAACAAGTGAAATTCTGACTACATAGTGATTAGCACAAAGTTGTTAATTAGTCCCTGCTGTGAAATTGAAGCAATGAAAATTTGACCAGCTAAAAACACATGTTTTAGATTATACTCTTAAACCCATTGACTTAAAGATAAAAACATTTTTTTTTTATTCTCTCTATTTTCCAGAAATCTAATGAAAACGATAGGAACAACTGAGGAAAACAAGAGATCTGCATGGACAAGATTCATGCATTCAGGATTAGAAATATGAAATATATTATATTCATGTTGGGATGCAGTGCAGTACTGAATATGAAACATGCTGTATTTGTATGAATATATATATCAGGATTTTAAATGCTATTAATTTTGGAATAGTTAGCAGTATAAATGACTTTGATGTAATATGATATTAAAGAATACTGATGTTTCATATTAAAATAAGCAGAAGGAATAATGTGACATAATACAGTACATATGAACATATAACTTATTAATGTAAGGAAATTATGGCATTTTGAATATATATTTTAAAGAAATATTTTTTTTTACTGTCTAGAAATGGTTATATGAATCTGTTTGTTTGTCATGCTGCCCCCCGATGGCCAAAATCCAGTGTTGCGATGCAAGAATTACAGCCAAAAGACAATTGGTTGTTGACAAAGATGCATTTTTCCCTAGCAACCATATATCCCAGGTTGTCCAATCAGAAGGGACAAGGATCCGCTGTCTGTGTGCAAAAACTGTGACTGATAAAAACTTGGCTGCGTTACATACAGTTACAAAAGACATAATAGCTACCTTCCTTCGACATGCAAAAACTCAATTTTGGTATTCTGAGGCGAATTGGATAAACAAACAAGTTTTTGGGAGATTGAACTACAATTTGGTTCAAACTGGTGATGTATGGTTGTTCTAATTTTTTTTTATATTTTAAACAAAGGTAATTGGTAAGACCATAGTCAAATTGTAAGTAATAGATTAAAGAGAGCAGGTTGTATTTTAGCTTATATTCATAGCCTGTATATTATAAACTAATCCTAAATTTTGAGTTGTTTATCTTTGAAAAAAAAAATAAAAAAAATAATAAAAATATATATATATATATATATATATATATATATATATATATATATATATATATATATATATATATATATATACACATACACACACACACAAATAATGACCAATCAGCGCTTGAAGGGTATGAGATATCTGTTTGTCTAGATATATAATCCCATCTGTTAACCAGATTATATATGTGTGTATTAGACTACTACAATTTCTGTAACCAACAGTCTCATGTATATAAAGGTGGTTAGTCTATGGAGATATAAAAGTTCCTTATAATCCACAGTACAGGTTCCCGTGTGCTTTAAATGTGTGGCAGCCTGTCTGTAAATAAAGGTGATCCCCCGCTGGGCGAGGTTCCTCTTGTTTATCTGAAAAGTAGGTGTGGAGAGCAATTTAGCCGGCACCTGGTTTGTAAGGTCCATACACAGGATCCTGTTACCGGTCCGACTACGGCTCTTTAGTCTTTTATGACTGTCGTTGTTCCATTATTTTGTTATATGTGCCTATTTGAGAAATAGGTGTTTTACTATATTTAACAATAAATCTGGTGTTAATTTTATTTCATCGTGTTAGTAGTATTTATGTGATAAAAACACATTGGTCTTCCCCATCCCCTCTCCTTCAAATATCATCTACTTTGGTCCTACAAGTTCCCTAGAAATAGGGGAAATATCCATAAGCACCCTAGGATTGTGGAGAAATAGAGGAGCAAGAGAAGGAAGACTTTACTAACACCAAGGCTCTTTAAATACCTCATACTGTGAGGATACACCAGGTGAGCGTGGACTTTTCACATTTTATCTGTTTTCAATACCAGAACGTATTACACGAAGTGTGCCCTGTGCGCCTGTTTTGTCACCTACTTTTAATATAAAGTAACTGTTTACATTTAGAATATATGTACTTTTTGTGTCCTATTTAGAATTGTATTAGAATCAATTGTAGCTATATAGTTAATTGTACCAGTCTGAATATTAGTGGTTTATATCTTGGCTTCAGTGTGACATTTTAAATGCAACTCTGTTTTTGGAGGCTATTGTGAATAAGGTAAATTTTATGAGATTTGCATAGCATATTTTAATAATTCAAACGTGTATAGTATTGATTCATATTCTGGTTCCTACAAATATATTTCAATGTGTTTATAGATATTAACTAATAAAAAAGAATTCAGGAATTTATATTAATTTTATTGTCTTAGTATATGCATTTTTTTTATTGGGGGTTTATTTTAAAGAATAATTATTAAATATATTGTATTATAACCCGACTATATACTGACAGCCTGAAAAAAATAAAAAGAATAGGTTACTAACATTGGACATTTTAAATTAACTGTATTGATATTTATTAACTCAGCATATGTATCCCAATGTGTCCTTTAGATGTCTGGAAGACAGAAACAAATATAAAAATATGTCACATTTTAAAGTGGGACTATTACAATTGCAATTCAATTCTTTACAATCTGAATTGCATTATAGACATTTAATACAGTCTAAGGCATATATTTAATGTTTGAGATTTAAACATAAATTGTGATTCAAAAATGAGTTCAGATGTCCTATGTGTATTTAGATCTCAGCAGGTATAATTTATCATGCAGATGGTAAAAAAACTACAATTCTTTGAGCATGTTTGTATATTCAATCATTCCCACAGACAGACTATCTATTCCCCACAGGGGGCCTGTGAGTTCATTATCCATCTTGGGCAGGTAGCCCATATATGGGCATACACTTCTGAGGCTCCATCATGCTAATATTTACTTTGAAGTAACTGTCTGATCTAAGATTTGCAATACACAACCATATGGATGACCATCTTTTTGAAGTAATTTGTCTTTCTTTGAAATGACTGCCTGAACTTAACAAGACCAAATGTCTTCCGTTTGTTTTCACCTGAATGCATTGTAATTTTGCATATTGAGTGGGGGAGGATTGAATTGTGGCCAGCCAGGCATCTAATGTCTTCCAAATAAATGAATCATTTGGTGTAGACAGCCATATATATTAAATGCTTAAACAACAAAAAATAAGGCACCCGGTCTCCAGACATCCAAATTCGAAAAGCTTCACAACACTTGATATTACCCGTATGCAATCCAAGAAATCCAAGAAACCATAACTCTCCAACATAAAAGCAAAAATAGTCTGTTTTATTGAAACATCACTTCTTCATAAAAATCGGCTTCATATAACAGTTCACACAAAAGATCAGGTCAAACATGTTTCGTATAATTCATATACAGTACTTCCTCAGTGACCATTAGTTACAACATGGCAATGATGGCCCTTATATGCACCTAAGGGAAAATTCCTCAATTAATCAAACTGATTTTAAACACATGTAAATCATTAATTATTTATTTACAAATTGGAGGAATATCCCTTACGCATATTTACTTGACAATTGAAAAAAACAAATAAGAACGCATAATAACAAAATATGAAAAGTCAAAAATAAAACATAGAAGCTATAACATAATCTTCTATTTAGTAAACAATTTGACATCCCATTGGGGTTTAACCCTCTCGGCACTCTAGTATCCAACTGAAATATCCAGAAAACTTCTCTTTTTCTGAGAATCTCTTCTCTATTGCCCCCTCTGGGGTGTCTGGGAATAACTTGGATACATTGAAATGTCAGGAGGGAAACATCTGAATTGTGTTCCCTTTTAAAATGCAGAGAAACAGGAGTAGAGGACTCAGGAACTTCAATTGACCTGAGATGTTGTAAAAAACGATCTTTTAGGGTGTGTGTAGTGAGCCCAACATATTGCTTATTGCACCCCCTACAGGTCAGGAGATATATTACAAATGATGAATTACATGTTGAATGCTGTCTTATCTGATATGTCTTACCAGTTGACTGAGAAGTAAACTCTAAGCCAAAGTTGGCAAATGAACAAGATTTACACCTAATGCTGCTACATCTGAGAAAACCAGGCTTTAATGACAGCCAATTTGTTGTTCTTTTTTGAAGGCAACATAAATGGTGATAACCTATTGCCCAAGGTTTTATTTTTGTGTGAAATAAAGTTACACCCCCTCATGCACCAAATCTCTAAAAGCCTAATCTGCTCCTAGAATAGGTAATGAGCTCCTCACAATGTTACAAATTTTGTGATACTCCTTGCTACAAGTGGTTATGAACTTAGGCTTGTTCTCAAAAGTGTTTAACTTACTCCTATGAACAAAAAGAGAATCTCTTTCTAGATCATCCACTTTTGTTTTAGCATCTTGCAACATCCTCTTATTGTAACCCCTTTCTAAGAAACAGTTTGTCAGCTCTTTAGCATGTAACTCATATTTCTCTGGCTCAGTACAATTGCGTTTAACCCTCATATATGGACCTTTGGGTATTGCAGAGATGGTGTGTCTGGGGTGGCAAGATTTAGCATTCAAAATGGCATTACCAGAGATTTCTTTACGATACAACTGAGTATCTATTTTTTATTTCTCAAAGTTAGGATAAAGCTCAATGTCAAGATAGAATATTTTCTCCTCACTGTTCTCAAATGTAAATTTTAAATTCAAATCATTGTCTTGTAAATACATCACAAATTGGGTAACCATCTCTTTAGGACCCCTCCAAATAAAGAGCAGGTCGTCTATGTAGCGACCAAAGTATGCAATGTATTCCTTGAACGGGTTTGTATCTCCAAAGACACGGAACAGCTCCCACCAAACTAAATACAGGTTGGCATATGAGGGTGCAAATTTGGCCCCCCATAGCTGTTATGCGTCTCTGGAGATAGTACTCCCCCTCAAACAAAAAAAAATTATCTGTAAGAAGAAAATGACTTCAAAATAAACTCCTTTAGCTCATTACTATAGCCTGAGTAGTTATCCAAAAAATACTCTACAACCTTAATGCCCTTGTCATGAAGGATACAGGTGTAAAGTGAAGCAACATCTACTGATAGAAAAGAAAACCTGTTTTCCATTCCAGAGCCGTTTAATCACATCAGTAGTGTCCTTTACATAACTTATTAAATTCGTAACTAGAGGTTGTAAATGGGCATCAATCATTTCAGATAGGGGTTCAATTAAAGAGCCAATGCCTGCCACTATAGGGCGCCCAGGCGGATTGCAAAGATCTTTATTTATCTTTGGCAAGTAATGAAAAATTGCCACTCTGGGATATTTAACTGCCAAAAATTCTGCATTTTTTTGGGTTATCACACCACTGTAGATCGCCCAATCAATTATGGCATCCAATTCTCTTTGGTATTGAAAGGTGGGATTATGGGACAATTTAGTATATACCTCTTCATCTGCAAGTTGTCTACCTGCTTCCAATAGATAATGCTTCTTATCCAAAACAACAACCTTCCCTCCTTTATCCGATCCCCGGATAACTATATCATAAATTTTTTGCAAAGACTGTAAGGCCTGGTATTCATATCTAGTCAAATTGTCACCCTTGTGGGAATTGAAGTTGACATTGGCATGAAGATCTGTAAGTTTAAGTTCCACTGTCTTTTGAAAAATATCTACGGCACTAGACCTAGCATATTAAATGTGTATGTATATATATATATATATATATATATATATATATATATATATATATATATATATATATATATATATATATATATATATATATATATATATATATATATATATATATATATATATATATATATATATATATACACACACACACACATTATTTGATAACATTCAGATACCCTGACAGCACTCTGACGCATCAAGGGGTATAGCTCCTGGTCATCTTTTCATCAGCGCTGTCAGTGCAGATCTTCCAGTTGGAGGGATATAACAAGCCATTCTGGAACCCAGCCGCAGGAGTCGGCCGCATCTCCTCCGTCAGGGACCATAAGCAAAATGGTATCTTTTAAAAGTGCACTGGAATCGCAAGCTGAGTGAGAGAGGACACACGGTAACGTACATATTTCTCTGCGCGATTGCTTGCATTTTTTCGAGCGGTAGGAACCCACGACTGTTCGGGCGCCTCCATCTGGGGTGCAAGGATCCGGTTTGTGCCAGGTTGGACTTCAGGGATCGTGGATGCGTCTGATCTATAGTACGCTGATTGTCCGGCATCCTCTTCAACATAGTCACCTTTAGCTGTAACAATAAGAAAGACAAAACTCCTTTCTATCCAAGCTATGATAACGGCAGAAGTAGCCGAAACTTGTTTTCTCTTGTGACTACCAACCCAGAGATGTTTTGCGAAGCTAAGCTATACTTTTACTTTTGAATAAGGAAGAAGTTTTTAAAATGCATTAATAAAGAAACTTTTAATGGAAGCAAGGTTCCGGTGTTCTCTCTACCTTTTTGCAACTCCTTTATATCATAGTTTCGAGAGCTGCCAGCAAGGTAAGTAAGGCTGTATGATACTCCATTACAAAGCTGTAGTAGAGTAGTCCTGCGCTACCTGGAAAAACGGTGGTGGTGGGGGGTGTTGTAATGGATGATATTGCTAGATATTGATGCAGTATGGGATCATAGAGTAGGTATAATGATCGGCAAGTGTCGATGTTTAACTAAAAAATGCCATCAGGAGTTACTAGATCTGCGACCGGCCATGGCTGCTGCTCGGACACTCCAAGGCAAATGTTTTTAACCCATCAATGCAGAGTTCGGTATACAAACATTTTTTGACAAATATCTTGTTTTTTATGTTTCTTTTTAAATTCTCTGCAATGATCACAATTTCCAGCCCATTTCCAAACCTACCGTGGTATTCATTAGCATTGTCCAATCATGGTGGTCAACTTGGGTTGTAGATGCGTCGGTTCTTCCTGGCCGCTTGCATGTTCTCACGCATGCATAATTAGTTGTTTTCCAGTCTGCGCATGCGCATTGATCTAGTAATGTAATTGCTGACACCACTGTAGCGGCTGTAAACGGATCCTCCTTTATTGATTTGTGGTGACTGATCCTCTTTAATGCATTTTTCATGTGCTAAAGAGTGACATTGTTTAAATGGAGATTGGTAAATTGCCTGCACACGCGAATAACTTCGTTACAAATGCGCTTGCAATTAGGAACACAAAAAGGACCTAATTAATATGTAAATTTAAAGCGCTGCAATTGGACAATATTTTTTGCAGAAGACAACTATTTTATGGGGCTGGCTTGGATGATGACATCTGAAGAAATATCAGAGAACATGTAAGACATAATAAATCCGTTGTAAAGGACTCCAGCTACCACGACTGGGTAGCTCCGCCAAAAGGGTCCTTCCTGTACCTGGAACCTGTTGCTATAGAGCTATGAAAATGATTTCAGCAAGAGCCCACCATAATAACCAGACAAGACCAGTATTAAGGTGAAACACGAACAGAGTTTATTGGGAAAACCAAACAGCTTATATACACATTCTCATCTTGATAAGAGTCTTATCTTATCCTAAGATTCCCGCCCCTTCTAACAGCCTAGTGCCTCCATAAGAACAATAGGTACATAGGAATCCCATATTAGCTAGGTCGCGATCTCGGGTTGATCCCAAGGGAGCGGCGGCTATTCCCAGGTACCATGGTAGAGCTCCAGGCCCCAAGTTGTCTCAGTCCAAAAAGTGACATGATCCATCGCTGGGGGCCGGAGCGGCAGCTGATCAAAGGTACACCGGGTCAGCCAGTGGTAGAGGGGGGGATCCGAAACCCTGAGTTCTGAAGTGAGCTCCATCCTGGCAATCACCCCAATCCTTGCCTTTCATAGGAAGTACCAATCCCCAAGTCCTCGATGATGCGGGGAGGGGATAAGTGGGGTAGCGATCAGCTCTTTCAAGACAAAAGTTAAAGCAGTGTAGCAACAAATAAGAGGGGGGATCGGTGAAAACACAGTACTCCAATAATGAGGGGGTGGCCTTGGCATCTTGGTATCCATGACAACCATATCATCTAGCAAGAAACTACCATGAACTTAGGGTTTTACCTAATTAAAGGGACACTCAAGTTAAAATTGAACTCTCATGATTCAGATAGAGCAACAATTTTAAACAACTTTCCAATTTCCATTAACAAAAACGTGCAGTTTTTTATATATATATACACACTTTTTGAGTCTCCAGCTCTTACTGAGCATGTGCAAGAATTCACAGAATATACGTATATGCATTTAAGATTGGCTGATGGCTGTAACAGGATACAGGAGGAGTGGAAATAGACGTAACTTTGTTAGAAAAAAATCTACTACTCATTTGAAGTTCGGACAAAGTGCTATTGCATTGTCTTTTTATCATGTATCTGTTTATGCAAATCTACTGTATTCACTGGTCCTTTATAGTAGAGACCACAATAAAAATAAAAACCAGACAGCACAAAAAAACAAACAAAACACAAGCATAAAAGCAAATATATATTTACACAAATGTAATATTGCAATAAGTCAATAGAAATGTTGACGGTAAAGATTGAGTTTTAAAGCCCACGTTAAGTGGTGAAAATAAGGGTATTTAGGCCTCCACAATTATGCAACTCTACCAAACAAAAGGTTAAAGGGGAAATTGCAGGGTTCAAGGCTTCAGTGGGAATGGATGGATTTATTGCCATCATTAAGATTGACAAAGGCAGAGAGGGAAGACTGACTAAGATTTACAAATGTGTATAGAATGTTTGAGCAACTACATACGATATGGCATTTATCCAAGATTCCAAAAAGAAAGAGACTCAATTCCCACTTATTTAGCAATAAATAAATACATTGGAAACTTTTAGAAAAAAAAAATAATTCATAAAAAAATGTATATTTTTGTTGTCGGAAGGCTGTATATTTTTGTTGTCGGACCGCTGTATATTTTTGTTGTCGGACGGCTGTATATTTTTGTTGCCGGACGGCTGTATAAAAAAGTAAACTATGCATTAATAGAGAAATGTATTAATGGCTAAACACGGCATGGAACATCCTAGCTTTTTCAGCATCCTGCTCCCTCCTGCTTCAAGGAAACGAATAATTGGACTGGAAGAACTTCCTAGCATAGTAGGCTGTCGCCCATGATCCAATCCTGATGTTTAAGTCACGGGATTGTATCGTCAATCACATGACTTCCTCTTTCCTACGGAACTTTGTTCCGATTGTTAACATTTGACCCTTCATTAAGGTGTTAATTTGTTCCCAATGATCGATTTTCCCCGCTAGAGTGTAATAAATTGATTATAAATAGCTCCTTTTACTTTATATAGGCATTTGAATTAGTTGGTTTTGCCTATGGTTCCCCTACTTATACTGAAACAGCAGAACAAGTTATTCTCCCAGTGTGAGGTAAGAGAGATAAGTAATAACATATTAATTTGTAATTTTTCTTCTCTAAGTACTGGTATACAGACAGATACATTAAAAAATCATGTATGTGTACAGAAAGTGATAAAATAAAATAAGGAGATCTAATTTAACTGAAAGCTCAACGCATTTTGATGGATTGTGGTTTCAAAGAACAAAACTAGCTATTTCATATACAGAAATAAAGATAAGCATTTTCTCATACATTTTATAGTTTGCAGCTGGTATAACAAGTCACTGGAAAAAAAATAAAAAGGGGCATTATATACCTCAAGATATTAAAATAAATTGTTTTATTTCATGTAGCAAAACAACTTTTCAATATACTTTATTTATTTTGTTCTCCTTTCCTGCAGTTTAATTCTGAATATTGTGGGATTTCCTATTCATGTTAAACGTGTAAGTACAGACACAGCTATATCCCACAAAGTCATTGGTTGCACGCTCTAATAAGCCTTTTATAACCATTCCTTATTGGCCTCAGTGTAACCTTGGTTACAATATGGCGGTGCCCACTGCTTTATGGAAATTAACTTTACCCTTATTTATTTTTTTCAATGTTTAAACAACTAATATAATTTTTAAAAGTACAAAATATTCTCAGGCTAATCTTTGCTCTCACTACATCATTCAAGCAATGATTTATTTAGTGTTTAAATGTCAATTTAAGGGAAAAACAATTTTACAGTTCACTGCCCCTTTAAATGACAAATGCAAATCCCCCTGTGACCCTAAAAGACATTGTCTTACAGCATACAACCTGATGCATTGTGGGACATGCTACAATGACTATCACAGAAATACAAAGTTTATTATCCTAAGAGAACTTACAAATTTCTTCTGCAATTAAAAGGAACATGAAAGTGCTAATAAAATGTTTTAGTATCTTAGCACATTTTATTATTGTACTACTGCTTTATATAACCATGTTTGACCCCTCAAACCCAGCTCCAAAACAGCAATGCACAAGTGGGAGCTAGCTGAAAGCATCTTATGAGCCAACAACAAGGGCATGGGTGTAGCTACCAACAACTAGCTCCCTGTAGTGTAGGATATGTACATATTCTTTTTCAACAAAGGATGCAAAGTCCTTTTAATTTATTTCCATTATCATTTTTTTATTATTCTCATAATATCCTTTGTTGAAAAGCAGTCCTATTTAAACTACTGGGAGCTAGCTGCTGATTGGTGGCTACACACATATGCCTGTTGTTGTGTTCAGCTAGCTCCCAGCAATGTAATGCTTTACCTTTGCAAGGGTTAAAGATATAGTTAGATGTTAATATTAGAGCGTTTCATTATATCACTAAAACACTAGAGTATTTTCTTCCTGCACATTTATGTCCCTTTAATGATTTGCATAATGGATTGAATTCTCAGATGAGTATGCGCATCTTATTTCCCTTAATGGTCACCAATTAGGGCTAGGTGTAAATGAATGTTTCCAGTGCTGTGTAGTATGGGCTGCATTTATAATCCACGGGTGGACAGGGACATACATATTCACCCCTGGCCCCCCAACCTCTCCTCTGGCGGGCAGCAATCTGGTTCCGGAATTTAACTTTGCACACAAGCCCACCTTTGCGCTCGTGTGTAACCCCGTGCACAGCAAATCACACATCGCTAGGAGCTGTCAATCTCCCTGGTCGGACGAGACCGGGGGAGATTTAAATTCTCCCCATAACAGCTGGAGCAGAGGGTAGGCTGATGACCGCTGCTTGATAAATCCCGACTGCAGGTTCTCTTGTGTGAAACTGCAGTCACAGGGAGGAGAAGGGCTTGATAAGTACTGACTGCAGGTTCTCTTCTGTGAAACTGCAGTCATAGGGGGGAGAAGGGCTTGATAAATTTTGACTGCAGCCAGGTTCTCTTGTTCAAAACTGCAGTCATAGGGGGCAGAAGGGCTTGATACATTTTGACTGCAGGTTCTCTTGTTCAAAACTGCAGTCATAGTGGGGAGAAGGGCTTGATACATTTTGACTGCAGGTTCTCTTGTTCAAAACTGCAGTCATAGGGAGGAGAAGGGCTTGATAAGTACTGACTGCAGGTTCTCTTGTGCAAACCTGCAGTCATAGGGAGGAGAAGGGCTTGATAAGTTCTGACTGCAGGTTCTCTTGTGCAAACCTGCAGTCACAGGGAGGAGAAGGGCTTGATAAATACTGACTGCAGGTTCTCATCTGCAAACCTGCAGTCACAGGGAGGAGAAGGGCTTGATAAGTACTGACTGCAGGTTCTCTTGTGTGAAACTGCAGTCACAGGGAGGAGAAGGGCTTGATAAATACTGACTGCAGGTTCTCTTGTGCAAACCTGCAGTCATAGGGAGGAGAAGGACTTGATAAGTTCTGACTGCAGGTTCTCTTGTGCACACCTGCAGTCATAGGGAGGATAAGGGCTTGATAAGTACTGACTGCAGGTTCTCTTGTGCACACCTGCAGTCACAGGGAGGAGAAGGGCTTGATAAATACTCACTGCAGGTTCTCTTGTGTGAAACTGCAGTTATAGGGGGCAGAAGGGCTTGATATATTTTGACTGCAGGTTCTCTTGTTCAAAACTGCAGTCATAGGGGGGAGAAGGGCTTGATACATTTTGACTGCAGGTTCTCTTGTTCAAAACTGCAGTCATAGGGGGCAGAAGGGCTTGATACATTTTGACTGCAGGTTCTCTTGTTCAAAACTGCAGTCATAAGGGGGAGAAGGGCTTGATACATTTTGACTGCAGGTTCTCTTGTTCAAAACTGCAGTCATAGGGGGGAGAAGGGCTTGATAAATTGAGCCCTATGTGGCTGGTTCAGCTAGTTTGCAGCACTTTGAAGGATACTTAAAGTTACGGAATTAGCTATTTGGCTTCTACATTTTTCTTTCGTGATTAAAATAGAAAATACAAATTTAAACCACTTTCCAAATTACTTCTATTACCTAATTTGCTTCATTCTCTTAGTATTCCTTTTTGAAGAAACAGCAATGCACATTGGTGAGCCAATAGTATGAGGCATAAAATGTGCAGCTACCAATTAGCAGCTCCTGATCCTACCTAGGATTTTGTTTTGATGCAAAGATGGGAATTTTGTAGTGTGTGATCCATAGATCATTGTGACAGTTTTGTCAGTGTTTAGGAAGAGTTTTTTGAGATCCACTTTTCTACCTCTGTGAACTGGTCTTGGAACACTGCCTCAAGCTGCGGTAGATCGGATTTGTTTGCATGGATTACTGTGTCATCTGCGTACATGTGTACAGTTGAGGATTTGCAGACATTAGGCAGATCATTTATAAATAATGTGAATAGTAGGGGGCCGAGAATGGAACCTTGGGGAACACCACACATGACTGGGAAAGGGAGGGAGTCACTTTTTAGAAATAGACATATTGTGATCGATCCAATACATATGATCGAAACCAGGTTAGCGGACGATCACAAATACCTGAGTTTTTTAGTTTGAGCAGTAAAATGTTGTGGTCTACTGTGTCAAAGGCCTTTGCAAAATCAAGGAAAATAGCTCCAGTTAGGTCTCCTTGTTCTATGCCAGTTTGGTTGTCGTTGCAAACTTTTAGGAGGGCAGTTGTAGTGAAGTGATTCGGGCGAAAACCTGATTGATCAGGGGTACAAACTGAAGTAAATTTCTGGATGTTGTCAAGGTCTGGTATATTGTTTCTTATAATATACAAACATAAATATACACACATACATACATACATATTAGGGCTCAAAATTTCAATCCCTAAAAGGTACTAGCCAGCCCAAATGTTAATCGCCACTTTTGATCCTACCCACTACCTGTCAACACCCATTAAACCCCCTCTTTGCATATGTTTAGCCAATGTGAAACACCTTATTGTGCAGTCATTTTTTTATTTTTATACCATAAATTAAATAATGCTACATACAGAAATAAATTAACAAAAATAAGTGCATAGCAGTTAGCAACATCGACAAGGGACAGAAAAAGGAAGTTGTTGAACTAAGAGAAAGCAGAGAGTGTTGACATTAATTTGAGGTCATAGCAGACCTGGAAAAATTGTTTTATCATCATCTCATCTATTTTTATCCACTCCCTCCTCTCTTCAATCTCTCTTTTTACCCCCTCCCTTCTCTCATGCCATATCTTCTCTTTTACACTCTCTCTCTCTTAATGCTATATTTTTCTTCACATTATTATCGGTTATTTGTAGAGCGCCAACTGATTCCGCAGCGCTATAAACAAATGCGGGGTACAACAAAACAATTATAGGGATCAAATGGGTAGAGGGCCCTACCAAGAGTTGCACTGTTGTAGTCAGCTGTTAAGAAGGTGATCTACAAACAGCTGGACTCTTAGGCTTACATGCTAAGGTGGTTCAGGGGATAGCAATTGAGTAGAGGAACTGGTATAAAGAAAGGTTAGTGTAGGTTGTATGCATCTTTGAACAGCAGAGTCTTTAGGGAGCGCTTGAAGCTTTCAAAACTAGGGGAGAGTCTTGTGGAGCGAGGTAGAGAGTTCCACAAGATGGGAGCCAGTCTAGAGAAGTCCTGCAAATCGGAGTTTGATGAGGTAACAAGAGAGGAGGAGAGTAGGAGGTCATGAGCAGAGTGAAGGGGACGGGAGGGAAAGTATCTGGAGACAAGGTCTGAGATATAGGGGGGGGGGGCAGTGAAGGGATTGGCAAAGAGAAACTCACTTTTCCTCTCCAATCTCTCTCTGCCCCTGTTTACCCTCTCAGAAGTAACAGTCTAATCACTAAGGGGGTCCCTATAGCCCTAAAGGATTAACATATCCTTGCCCTTTCATAGATATATATCTCTTTAGATAATTTTTGTAGACATTTACTCACTTACTTTCACTCGCCACTGTTAAATTTCCACTCGCAAATGGCTAGTGGGCATTTTGAGCCCTGTACATATACACACACATACATACACTGAAGTAAATTTCTAGGATCTGAATTTTGTCAAGGTCTGGTGTATTGTATCTTATGATATTATATACATACATAAATAAATTAACTAGAGAGAATCTTTGAGTATCAGATCCTGTGCTCTGCAAACACTGTATTTTCTAATCAAGGTGTTAAAGTTAGAATCAATATGGCAATTCTACATGAATCTGAGTTGGTGTAAATAAAATATTTGCAGTTATCTTGCAACAGTACCTATATTCATAAGGATATTTATACAGTTGCATGAGCCAGAATAGAATCACTATGTACAGGTTATATGAATGCCATCAGGCATACCCCACTTGCACTCACTGATAATATCACAATAATGTAGTCTACCTATAAATAAATTTCCATGGAGGTTAGAATGAAACTATTGTGATTCAGACAGAGTATACAACCAGTGTCTGTTCTATGGTGGTGCAAAACCCCCCAATCTTTCAGGTTGCACCCTCTCTGTGCTGAAGAGGAGGGACAAAATAGCCCCTCCCTCCTGCAGTTTCTTCCATTTAGCCACGTCCCCAGACTACCTAGACACACCTCTAAATGCCTAGTCACTCCCCAACTCCACTCACATATTTTTTTCACTCAATCAGGATAAGTGTTCGGGCCCCCCATTAATCTGTTGTTTTAACAGCCTCCTGCTACCCTCTGTTGAAATGTAGAAGTTTTCCATTATAATGAGAGTATACCTAGGTAGAATGTGTTTACAGTGATCTATAGTGTTGCAAATACTGCTGCTATATAGTGCTGTAAGATAAAGTGACCACTCCTGAGCCTACCTAGATGTATTGTCATGAAAATGAATCTAATTTTCAACAAAGGATACCAAGGGAACTAATTAAACCAGAATTAAAAAAATTAAATAAAAAATAAAATATTTTTTTAAATACATGCTCTCTCCAAATACAGAAACTTTAGTGTAGACTTCCATGTCCCTTTAATACAAGACAATAAACCCTCTAGAGCTGACAATGGGACAAAGGGTAATTGAGTAGTAATATATTTCCCCTTTTCCCTTCATTTTTGGGATTCAGATAGAAATGCAGTTTTTAACAACTTTCCAATTTACTTGTTACTGTTATCTAATTTACCTCATTCTCTTGTTATCCTTTGTTGAAAAGCATACCTAGGTGAGCTCAGGAGCAGCAATGCACTACTGGGAGCTAGCTGCCGACTGGTGCCTACACATGTGCCTCTTGTCATTGTCTCACCTGATGTGACCAGCTAGTTCCCAGTAGTACATTGCTAATTTTTCAAATTTGATAATAGGATAGTAGAATAGTAAATTGGAAAGTTGTTTAACCCCTTCATGCCATGGTGCAAGTGCTTAGATCAGAACAAAGTTCCAATGTAAACACTTGCTGTAAAAATGAAACCATGCAAAAGTCAAGGCCCTACCCAGGTTCTAAACCAAAAATGGGCCGGCTCCTAAGCTTACATTCAAATAAAGATACAAAGAGAACAAAGATAAATTGATAATAGGAGTAAATTAGAAAGTTGCTTAAAATTGCTGCTCAGTCTGGATCATGAAAGTTTTATTATGACTATACTATCCCTTTAATCTTAAAAATGCCTTGCTTGCCTCTTTTACTTTCCATTTCTTACTTTTTTTTATCATAACAAAAATACAACAAAACAAAAAGTTGTTGAGCGTTTAGTTTACATCTTAGTGCGATCATAAAAAGTGCAAAAAAAAAACAAGTTTTAGAACATTTTATTTCTGCACTATTGCTTGTATAGAACACCTGCAACAGAATTAAACTCATAGTTAAAGTGCCATCATAATTATAAAATGACAGGCTCTAATTCGTTAGAGCTTTAATTTTATCACTAGCAACGCTACAACGCAATGTATTCATTATAAGCACTAAATACATTTTATAAGCATTGCATTGAGGTTATTCCCCACCTCCCTCTGATACTGGGTGCCGCATATTGAAATCTTTCACTACAATCCAGTGCTGATATGCAACAACTCTCTTTTAAATGTAACCGAGGTTCCAAATTAGCTGTACCCACGATTAGGTGTAGGTAAAATGAGTATAGTGGTTAAACACATTGTTAAAGTGCTGCTTGGGAGTCACAGTGCACTGCCGGTCCTGGGTGGAAACTGCCGCTGATCCAATCAGCAAAGCTAAATGTACGGCCCAGCTGTTCGACCAGAACTTTTGAATGAATTAGTGGAGAGCTGCTGGTCCCAAGTGGTACTTTAATTGTACGTTTAACCCCTTTGGAGGGGGTCACTAGTGATAAAATGAACTAAAAAGGTATATAATTGTACCATTACAAAGGCCTGCTGCACTACTGAGTACTACCTGAACACACACAAGACACAAAATGTGTGTAGTCACCATTGACCAGCTAGCTCACAGTACAGCATTGTTGCTGAGGATATGCACCTATGCTTTTCAACACAGGATACCAAGAGAGCAAAGCAAATTTGATGATTAAAGTAAAAAGGGTCTTAAAATGACAATTTATCTAAATCATCATTTTAATTTCAGTTTACTCATAAAGTGAAACAAAAAGGAATTCTAGAGCAACAGTTACCGAATAAACGATTGATCATTGGCTAATAAGGTCAACACATATTTACTGAACACAAGAACATTTATACAAAAATAAACACATTACAAGAATATAGCACATCACTGTAATATAAATCTCAGGACAGGATTAATGAGAGAGCATACAGGAATAGCAGAGGATCAGTATATCTCAGGACAGGATTAATGAGAGAGCATACAGGAATAGCAGAGGATCAGTATATATATATATATCAGGGCAGCATTAATGAGAGAGCATACAGGAATAGTAGAGGATCAGTATATATCAGGGCAGGATTAATGAGAGAGCATACAAGAATAGCAGAGGGATCAGTATATCTCAGGACAGGATTAATGAGAGAGCATACAGGAATAGCAGAAGGATCAGTATATCTCAGGGCACGATTAATGACAGAGCATACAGGAATAGCAGAAGGATCAGTATTTCTCAGGGCAGGATTAATGACAGAGCATACAGGAATAGTAGAGGGATCAGTATATCTCAGGACAGGATTAATGAGAGAGCATACAGGAATAGCAGATGGATCAGTATATCTCAGGGCAGGATTAATGAGAGAACATACAGGAATAGCAGGGGGATCAGTATATCTCAGGGCAGAATTAATGAGAGAGCATACAGGAATAGCAGAGGATCAGTATATCTCAGGGCAGGATTAATGAGAGAGCATACAGGACAGAGGGATTAGTATATCTCAGTACAGGATTAATGAGAGAGCATACAGGACTAGTAGAGGATCAGTATATCTCAGGGCAGGATTAATGAGAGAGCATACAGGAATAGCAGAGGATCAGTATATCTCAGGGCAGGATTAATGAGAGAACATACAGGAATAGCAGAGGATCAGTATATCTCAGGGCAGGATTAATGAGAGAACATACAGGAATAGCAGAGGGATTAGTATATCTCAGTACAGGATTAATGAGAGAGCATACAGGAATAGCAGAGGCTCAGTATATCTTAGGGCAGGATTAATGAGAGAGCATACAGGAATAGCAGAGGATCAGTATATCTCAGGACAGGATTAATGAGAGAGCATACAGGAATAGCAGAGGGATCAGTATATCTCAGGGCATGATTAATGAGAGAGCATACAGGAATAGTAGAGGGATCAGTATATCTCAGGACAGGATTAATGAGAGAGCATATAGGAATAGTAGAGGGATTAGTATATCTCAGGACAGGATTAATGAGAGAGCATACAGGAATAGCAGGGGGATCAGTATATCTCAGGACAGGATTAATGAGAGAGCATACAGGAATAGCAGATGGATCAGTATATCTCAGGGCAGGATTAATGAGAGAACATACAGGAATAGTAGGGGGATCAGTATATCTCAGGGCAGAATTAATGAGAGAGCATACAGGAATAGCAGAGGATCAGTATATCTCAGGGCAGGATTAATGAGAGAGCATACAGGACAGAGGGATTAGTATATCTCAGTACAGGATTAATGAGAGAGCATACAGGACTAGTAGAGGATCAGTATATCTCAGGGCAGGATTAATGAGAGAGCATACAGGAATAGTAGAGGATCAGTATATCTCAGGGCAGGATTAATGAGAGAACATACAGGAATAGCAGAGGATCAGTATATCTCAGGGCAGGATTAATGAGAGAACATACAGGAATAGCAGAGGGATTAGTATATCTCAGTACAGGATTAATGAGAGAGCATACAGGAATAGCAGAGGATCAGTATATCTTAGGGTAGGATTAATGAGAGAGCATACAGGAATAGCAGAGGATCAGTATATCTCAGGACAGGATTAATGAGAGAGCATACAGGAATAGCAGATGGATCAGTATATCTCAGGGCAGGATTAATGAGAGAGCATACAGGAATAGTAGAGGGATCAGTATATCTCAGGACAGGATTAATGAGAGAGCATATAGGAATAGTAGAGGGATTTAGTATATCTCAGGACAGGATTAATGAGAGAGCATACAGGAATAGCAGAGGGATTAGTATATCTCAGGACAGGATTAATGAGAGAGCATACAGGAATAGCAGAGGGATTAGTATATCACAGGACAGGATTAATGAGAGAGCATACAGGAATAGCAGAGGGATTAGTATATCTCAGGACAGGATTAATGACAGAGCATACAGGAATAGCAGAGGATCAGTATATATATCAGGGCAGGATTAATGAGAGAGCATACAGGAATAGCAGAGGGATCAGTATATATCAGGACAGGATTAATGAGAGAGCATACAGGAATAGCAGAGGATCAGTATATCTCAGGGCAGGATTAATGAGGGCGCATACAGGAATAGCAGTGGATCAGTATATCTCAGGGCAGAAATTGTAGAGCTCAGCCTATAGCACAGGGTAGTGTCCTGTGATTTGGATTGACAGTCTTTAGAAGGGATCATGGGCTGAGTTGGATGAAGTGACCAGCTGAGAGTTGAGTACCGAGAAGCACAGCAGCAGCATTTGGCTGTATGTGAGGATGGCTGAGCATAATGAGACGTTGGAGAGGGGGGAAAAGGGGTGGGAGAGAATTAAACCAGAGGAGGAGGGGGAGGCAGAGGTTTGAGACTGAGAGGAGGAGATGGGAGCTTTACAGAAAAGGTAGCAGCAAGGGCTGAACACACAGACAGAAAGGGAGGAACAGACCGGTAGGGAAAAAGTAAAGTGAAAAATTAAAAGTAACTTTAGGGGAAAACAGAGCTTAGAAGGGGAGAGAGGAAATAAATCAGGTTCCGCGTACTAAGGGATTTCATGAAGTGAGAGTGAGATAACAACAAATAGAGGGGCAGGGGATATGATAAATACAGGTTATGAGAGAAGTTATAGAGGAAGCTTAACGGTGGAGAGGACTTGAGGTGCAGGGTGAGGAGGTCCTGGGATAAGGCTGCAGGAGGTGAGAGAGGGTGCGGAACGCTACAACTGTCCAGAGAGGACTCAGGAGGCGCACAGACCTGGCGGAGCACTCAGGGGCATCTGTACAAACACTGAAGTGCGCGGGGCTCTCAGGAGCAAACTCTTTTCTGGAGCGTGAACTGTGTTGGAGAATTTGAGCGCTCCCTAGCGGAGCATAAGACCCCTCCTAAAAGACCTGAACTAGAGTGCCCTCTTCTGTTGGGATAAGCCTGTTGTGTGCAAAAGGAGTGTCCCATGTTGAAGGAGTGAAACTTGTCCCAAAGGTGCATATGCACTAAATAGGATACTCTCTGTTGAAAGGGGTGAAACTTATCTTAGAGGTGCAGAAGGAGTATACCCTTTGTTGTAAGAGTGATACCAGCCCTAGAGGTGCAGAAGGAGTGTGCCCTTTTTTGGAAGCGTGATACCACCCCTAGAGGTGCAGAAGGAGTGTGCCCTCTGTTGGAAAAGTGATACCAGCCCTAGAGGTGCAGAAGGAGTGTGCCCTCTGTTGGAAGAGTGATACCAGCCCTAGAGGTGCAGAAGGAGTGTGCCCTCTGTTGGAAGAGTGATACCAGCCCTAGAGGTGCAGAAGGAGTGTGCCCTCTGTTGGAGGAGAGATATCAGCCCTAGAGGTGCAGAAGGAGTGTGCCCTCTGTTGGAAAAGTGATACCTTCCCTAGAGGTGCAGAAGGAGTGTGCCCTCTGTTGGAGGAGTGATACCAGCCCTAGAGGTGCAGAAGGAGTGTGCCCTCTGTTGGAAGAGTGATACCAGCCGTAGAGGTGCAGAAGGAGTGTGCCCTCTGTTGGAAGAGTGATACCAGCCCTAGAGGTGCAGAAGGAGTGTGCCCTCTGTTGGAGGAGAGATATCAGCCCTAGAGGTGCAGAAGGAGTGTGCCCTCTGTTGGAGGAGAGATATCAGCCCTAGAGGTGCAGAAGGAGTGTGCCCTCTGTTGGAAGAGTGATACCAGCCCTAGAGGTGCAGAAGGAGTGTGCCCTCTGTTGGAGGAGAGATATCAGCCCTAGAGGTGCAGAAGGAGTGTGCCCTCTGTTGGAAGAGTGATACCAGCCCTAGAGGTGCAGAAGGAGTGTGCCCTCTGTTGGAAGAGTGATACCAGCCCTAGAGGGGGAGAAGGAGTGTGCCCTCTGTTGGAAGAGTGATACCAGCCCTAGAGGTGCAGAAGGAGTGTGCCCTCTGTTGGAAGAGTGATACCTTCCCTATAGGTACCAGTGTAGGTGGAACACCTCACTCTGTTCTTTCAGTATGGGGTCTTTGATGGCTGCTCTGCAAGTACTTTTTATTCTGTTTCCCCTATGCACTGCTGCACACCCTTCATCCCGTGCAAATAATGGTAAGTACCCCAGTGTAGCAACGCTTTATGTATTGTTACCTCTATCAATCTATATTTATTGTTGCTGTTATTGTGTTCACTGATAACCAAAGAGAACCCTGGTTAAGAAGGAGTTTTGTTCACCACCTCAATATACTCATTCACTTTGCTATAAAATGAACAAGTGATGTGACATGAAAGACATTCTCTTCAGCAGTGAACTGATCTATATATTTGTGGTGCTGTTATAAAACAATACTTCTAGCATATTCACAGGCTCACAATGAGGTTGTATGTTTCAAACTGATTTCTAGATGGCTTTATTGACTATAAATAAAAGACCAATTCTATTTCTTCCTTCTGTTGCTATCTTATATAGATAAGGGAATGTCTGTAGCCTTATGGATATATATTGACAGGAGACTTGTCTCATTAGAGAGCTCACATGTGATTTTTTATTTCCTTAAAGTGTTGTGTTACCTTTTTATATTCCACCTCAGTTTCTCTCAGGGCAAGACATTCCTTTTCCTTCTATTCTAAACATTGTGCCAATAACTCATCACAAACCTATAGTTTATCATTAACTGCCCCTGGTGCATTGTGTACAAAACCCAGCACATATTTATGCCTTGTATTGTATTGATGTACATTCTTTGTATTTTCCACATTCCAGTAGGATCACAAAAGGACCTGTTTGCAGTGGTCCTCAGCCTGTCCTTCAAACTTTCATTACTAGCCCAGCATTTGGATTGTTTTTCCATTAACACATTTGTTTAATTAATTACCTGTGTGTATTTAAAGGGAAATTAGTAAGTGGATACATTAAACCCTCTGTATAACACATTGTTGTGGTTAAATTGGTGCAAAAGCATATGTATACATTGAAATGTAAGTGAAATGACTCATACAAGCATAGGCAGCGAATAAGTACATTATAGCTTATAACTAAACAGGAGTTGACTTCACTAGTAGCATGATACAACCACAATGATGAGAGGGTAACGTGTTAAACAGGTAGATAAACTATATTTATTTATATGATCTCTTGTGTGAATCATTCTGAATGTACCCAACTTCCATACAGATGTCAGACTGTACCCCAAAAGTATTCTGTCAGTAAGTCTAAAGTATTGCAAAAACCAATGTCTCTGGGCTTGTTAAACCTGCTTTTTGTTGTTACCTTGAGTGTATACTGGGGATCTAAGCCAATAACTGTTGATACTGCAGTACGACCTCTGCCCTGCTAGTTGATTTTAAAATGTATGAAAGACAATGTGTTATTTTACTTAATTTACTGGAAGAATTCACAATGCTGTATTCATTTTAATAGTCAACTCCCACAGAATAATGAGCTACACAAATACCCTATTTTACATGAACTAACGTGACTTTATATATCTGTTTTAATTGTGGAGTTCTTCATTTTCATTTACTATTTTTAAATATGACATTGTCACTGTATTCTCTAATCCTAAATGGAAACAGAATGCAAATTAGTTGTCTAACAATATATTGACTTCAGCTCATTGTCAGAGAGATACCATTGCACTGCAGCAGCATTGGAGCGGTAAGGGTTAATTGGATGGAATTCCTACAGTTGTACTTTACTAGAGTTGGGACCATAGAGGATGTTACACTTAATTTGTTTGCAAACACATCTTTGTTTTAAGGAAAGTTAAAACTGTCACTGTCCTGCAAAGCTGCCATCATAAAATAAATACCTTACCAAGAGAATAAATACAGACAGGTGCAAATAAATGAAGATTAACCCCTAGTAATGTGGTATAATGTGCTGAGATGACAGATTCCAGGAAAACCATATACATTTGCTTTTTTTCATTTATTATTATTATTATTTAAAGGGACATGAAACCCAATTTGTTTCTTTCATGATTCAGATAGAGAATAGTTTAAAGCAACATTCCAATTTGGTTTTATGATTTCATATGCTTCATTCTCTTGGCATTCTTTGTTGAAGAAATAGCAATGCACATGGGTGAGCCAATCGCCCAAGGCATCTATGTGCAGCCACCAATCAGCAGCTACTGAGCCTATCTAGATATGATTTTCAACAAGAATATCAAGAGAATGAAGCAAGTTAGATAACAGAAATAAAGTGGAAAGTTGTTTAAAATCTCTGCTCTTTCTAAATCATGAAATAAATAAATGTGGGTTTTTATGTCTCATTCATTTATTATTCCTACACTAAAGCAACATTAGTTGTCATTATACCATGCTCCCAGGCCAAAAAGCAATTTCTGTAACCAGCAAATGCTGCAAAATAAATAACTTCTAGGCAAGTTGCAGCATTTTGAAAACCTAAGTTACAGCATTTGCTTTTTGGCTTCTCTAGGAGGTGTGGCACAAAGCACAATGTTTACAGGAAAATGAGAAGTGTAGTGTTCCTAAGATTAAGAGGTGAAAAAAAGCAAACAACTTCATGTTAAAGGGATAGGAAAGTCAAAATTAAACTTGCATGATTCCTATAGAGCCGGTCATTTTAAGACACTTTTAAATTCACTTCTATTTTTAAATGTGCTTTGTTCTCTTTGTATCCCTCGTTGAAAAAGAATACGCACATATCCTGCACTAATGGGAGCTGCTGCTAATTGGTGCCTGCACACATTTGTCTTTTGTGATTGGCTGACTAGATGTGTTCATTTTGCTGCCAGTAGTGCAATGCTATTCCTTCAGCAAAGGATAACAAGAGAACAAAACAAATTTGATAATGGAAGTAAATTGGAAAGTTGTTTAAAATTGTATGTTCTATACAAATCATGAAAGAAAATCTTGGGGTTTCATTTCCCTTTAAGGGATTTTCCAGTAGAAATAGTGTGTTTTTAATGGTAAAGACAAAGGTTGGACAATTACAGGACTAATCAGGAAGTTAAAAGGTTTTACAAAACACAAAATATGTCATTTTCTTTATAAGATTATAAATATGGTTTGTTTGTACCATGACAATGTTGAGATTTGGTACAAATTTGCACCTAGTTGTCTCTCCATAGAAACATATTGTTTGTCTGAGTTAGATTAACAAACTATACCAGAGCTTCTTAAACGTAAATGTCACTATATGCTGTAACAAATGATGGCCTCTGACATTACATCTATTCTCAGTGGATATTAAAGGATTTTTGTTCCCTATAAATTGCACACAGGTTTTTAACCCAACACAATGCACAGGTAACTGAAACGTTTAAAAGAGGAAATATTAATTTGTATCCAAAATAATTCAATAATTATTTATCAACATTTTTTGTGTTACTTAAAGGGACAGTAAAGTTAAAATTAAACTGTCATGATTCAGATAAAACATGCTATTTGAAACAACGTTCCAATTTGTTTGGTTCTCATGATAGCCTTTGTTTAAAGCATACATAAGTAGGCTCGGGAGCAGTAATGCACTACTGGGATGATTTAGCTGCTGATTGATGGCTGCATATATATATTCCTCTTGTCATTGTCTTGCCTGATGTGCATTGCTGCTCTTTTAACAAAAGATACCAAGAGAATTAAGCAAAATTCATAATAAAAGTAAATAGGACGTTGTTCAAAATTGTATGTTGTATCTGAATCATGAAAGAAAGTTTTGGGTTTCATGTCACGTTAAGCTATTCAAAGCAGAATTTAATTGCATAATTTAACATAAACTGATTTAATGAAAAAAAGGTAACATTAGCTAAAAATTTTTTAATATTGGCTTAAATTAGCCAGGTGGTGAGTAAAATCTGCTGGGAGGTCGTATAGGTCCTGGGAAGAAGACTGATATTATGTTACTAAAACAGCTTATATATGATCACCATAGAGTAAGATTTGGAAGCAAAATCCTATAGCTTCACAGTCACAGCTTCTTTACAGAAGTCACTAAACAAATTTGTGCTAGTCATTCCAGGCAAACATGTGTAGAGACTAGTACCTAAAAAAGGCAGTTCAGAAAAAAACAAAATCATATGAGAGAACCTCTATTGCATGAATCCCACTAATAACCCAGAGCCACTGCAATAAAGACTAACAATGACCCCTCATCTGGTCTCCCTAACATGATTCTAGCGAGCCTGGACCAGTCCCACCACATGATCCCCTTATATAACCACTCAACCTGCTTGGGACCCCTCCTAAGCACTTTCCCCATTAGTTGAAAGTTTTGTTTGATTGTAGGAGCCACTTAGAATACCATACATACATTTTTTAGGAACCAGGGAATTCTTTTTTATGTAGACTCATATAAAAAGCAAGAACTATAACATTTGCACCTACCCGACAACCACCCCATCCTCCCTCCACCCAAATTACAAGAAAGAAGTTTTAAAAAGTACCTTACAATTATCTTACTTGTTATGGGGGTTTACTGATGGGGGGATCTACCAATTCAGAGGTTTAAGAGGGATATGAGGTAAATAGCATTGCACAGAGGATAAATGGCATAATGAGCAAGTCAGCTGGTGTTAGGACTAATAGTAGTCTGGGAACCTGGCTAGCCTTGGCTAGGGTTAATTGTGGTGGGTTCCTTATTGAGGTTAGAGATTCATGGATATAACACCTAGTTATTATGTGACCAGGTTCCAGCATTATAGGTACTGTGGGTGAGCTCATTAAGTGACTGGTTACTGTGACTTGTCATTAGCTCTGACCTGCACATAACACACTAAGTGCAGAGAACAAACGTGATGTTGCTGTTTTGCTTTATTTTATTGGCTCATCTGAAATCTAAATGTCTTTACTACTTTCTAGGGACATTAAATACCCCTTCTCCTTATTTAAAAATTGTGCTTTGTCTAACACAGCTTAGAGAGGCCAAACAATCTGTAAATCGAAATGCTGCAAATTGCCCAAACCAGCTATTTATTTGCAAGTTATGCTCTAGGGAGCGCAGGAAATGCGTAATTTTACACAAAAGCAAGTGGTATTTAATGTCCTTTTATACAAACCCTCAGAGCACTGCTAGTGTCACTTGCAAACCAGGTTATCATCTGCTGCTCTGTGATATCCCCGTGCACTACTGCTCTGTGATATCCCTGTGCTCTGCTGCTCTGTGATATCCCTGTGCACTGCTGCTCTGTGATATCCCCGTGCACTGCTGCTCTGTGATATCACCGTGCACTGCTGCTCTGTGATATCCCCGTGCACTGCTGCTCTGTGATATCCCCATGCTCTGCAGCTCTGTGATATCCCCGTGCACTGCTGCTCTGTGATATCCCCGTGCACTGCTGCTCTGTGATATCCCCGTGCACTGCTGCTCTGTGATATCCCCGTGCACTGCTGCTCTGTGATATCACCGTGCACTGCTGCTCTGTGATATCCCTGTGCACTGCTGCTCTGTGATATCCCCGTGCACTGCTGCTCTGTGATATGCCTGTGCACTGCTGCTCTGTGATATTCCTGTGCACTGCTGCTCTGTAATATCCCTGTGCACTGCTGCTCTGTGATATCCCCGTGCACTGCTGCTCTGTGATATCACAGTGCACTGCTGCTCTGTGATATCCCTGTGCACTGCTGCTCTGTGATATCCCTGTGCACTGCTGCTCTGTGATATCCCCGTGCACTGCTGCTCTGTGATATCCTCATGCTCTGCAGCTCTGTGATATCCCCGTGCACTGCTGCTCTGTGATATCCCCGTGCACTGCTGCTCTGTGATATCCCCGTGCACTGCTGCTCTGTGATATCCCCGTGCACTGCTGCTCTGTGATATCCCCGTGTACTGCTGCTCTGTGATATCCCCGTGTACTGCTGCTCTGTGATATCCCCGTGCACTACTGCTCTGTGATATCCCCGTGCACTGCAGCTCTGTGATATCCCCGTGCACTGCAGCTCTGTGATATCCCCGTGCACTGCTGCTCTGTGATATCCCCGTGCACTGCTGCTCTGTGATATCCCCGTGCACGGCTGCTCTGTGATATCCTGTGTACTGCTGCTCTGTGATATCCTGTGCACTGCTGCTCTGTGATATCCCCGTGCACTGCTTCTCTGTGATATCCCCGTGCACTGCTTCTCTGTGATATCCCTGTGCACTGCTGCTCTGTGATATCCCTGTGCACTGCTTCTCTGTGATATCCCCGTGCTCTGCTGCTCTGTGATATCTCCGTGCACTGCTGCTCTGTGATATCTCCGTGCACTGCTGCTCTGTGATATCTCCGTGCACTGCTGCTCTGTGATATCCCCGTGCACGGCTGCTCTGTGATATCCTGTGCACTGCTGCTCTGTGATATCCCCGTGCACTGCTTCTCTGTGATATCCCCGTGCACTGCTTCTCTGTGATATCCCTGTGCACTGCTGCTCTGTGATATCCCCGTGCACTGCTTCTCTGTGATATCCCCGTGCACGGCTGCTCTGTGATATCCTGTGTACTGCTGCTCTGTGATATCCCGTGCACTGCTGCTCTGTGATATCCCTGTGCACTGCTTCTCTGTGATATCCCCGTGCACTGCTTCTCTGTGATATCCCTGTGCACTGCTGCTCTGTGATATCCCCGTGCACTGCTTCTCTGTGATATCCCCGTGCTCTGCTGCTCTGTGATATCTCCGTGCACTGCTGCTCTGTGATATCTCCGTGCACTGCTGCTCTGTGATATCCCTGTGCACTGCTGCTCTGTGATATCCCCGTGCACTGCTGCTCTGTGATATCTCCGTGCACTGCTGCTCTGTGATATCTCCGTGCACTGCTGCTCTGTGATATCCTGTGCACTGCTGCTCTGTGATATCCCCGTGCACTGCTTCTCTGTGATATCCCTGTGCACTGCTGCTCTGTGATATCCCCGTGCACTGCTGCTCTGTGATATCCCCGTGCACTGCTGCTCACTGCAGTGAGGGCTTTTTGTATTCCATTGCATTGGTGCCAGTGAACAGAGAGATTCACTTTGCTCACTAAAGCAGTCCTCCGCGTCTCATTTAAACACACAGCCTTTTCATTAGAGTTCTGTTCAGACATTTCTAGCACAGCTATGTGGTAAAGTCTGTTCCAAACCATCTCACAAATATTGGTCCTGAAAGCAGATGATTTTAAAAAACAACTCATTAGCATATGATTTCACTGCCAGTTTATTTCTGGCAATTGGGTGTCAAATTGATAATTGCTTTATTTAGTCACACTTTTCAATTTTAAGCTAGAAAAAAGTTTCCTTAAAAGGACAGAAAACTATGTAAAGGGACAGAAGATTGCAACATAAATAGATAGTGATGTGTATGAGATTTTATTAGCTAGTGATTTCAACCTCTGTTATATAGAAGCAATGTATTGTGATGCTTCAACTGTGCTCAAAAGGTAGTGCAGGATTTCCCATGATCTCTGCTCAGCCAGTAGTGTTAGTGGGGGTTCAAGCTTCAGAAAAATTGTGTTTTTCACAAGTATCGTCTGCACCACTTCAGTGGTCTCAATTAAAATAAGGGTGATTTTAGCACAAGAAATCAGTCCCTGTGTTAAACAAAGATCAGTTTCTTATAGAAGTACACAAGGAGATCACACTAAATAAAATAAAAAAGGAGACCCTGGGGCCCATTTATCAAAGGGCTTGCGGACCTGATCCGACACTGCGGATCAGGTCCGCAAGACCTCGCTAAATGCGGAGAGCAATACGCTCTCCACATTTAACATTGCACCAGCAGCTCACAAGAGCTGCTGGTGCAACGCCGCCCCCTGCTGACTCGCGGCCAATCGGCCACCAGCAGGGAGCTGTCAATCAACCCGATCGTATTCGATCGGGTTGATTTCCGGTGATTCCTGTCCGCCTGCTCAGAGCAGGCGGACAGGGTTATGGAGCAGCGGTCTTTAGACCGCTGCTTCATAACTTGTGTTTCTGGCGAGTCTGAAGACTCGCCAGAAACACGGCCCTTCAAGCTCCGTACGGAGCTTGATAAATGGGCCTGCCTGTCTCACCTGTCATCCATTTGCACGAGCACTAGATGGCAGCACTATTTCCTGCCATGGAGTGCACCAGATGCTACCTAGGTATTTCTTCAGCACAAAATATCATGGGAACAAAGTAAATTGGAAACTTTTTAAAAATGGTGTGGTCTGTCTAATTCACAAAAGTACATATATATATTTTTTTTGTTTCATATCCCTTTAAATGTTTATGATTCAGACAGAGCAGACCATTTTAAACAACTTTTCTACACTTCAGATCATTCTTTTTATGCCACATATTTTTGTAACATTTGATACATACTTTTGTTAATGTCATGGTAGAAAATATTGAAGCCCCGATTCCATTAAGCCATTACTAATCCTTTTTTTTTTAAACATTTTTTTATGTTAAATAAACATTTTTTTCTTGTTAATCTCTACACTGGAAGGCTGAAATAACACCACTAGTATACTGCTTGTGCATGACTCAGTGAGATAAAAACAAACAAAAGTAATAGGCTGCCAAGTTTTAACTTTCCAGCAAATTTCTCCCAGCTTTTAGGCACATCATTAATATGATTCAGTATTTTCAATATTTCATGTAGGAAGTTTGTGGTTTTATGGCAATAAACAGACCAGGTGTGAACACAGACAGCCATTTTAATGAGCCAGCAGATTATATCTTAGGTTAACGTTCTTGTTAAACATAAAGTTGCGGAGTGGACTGCGTTCATAAAGAACTGTATTCTAAATTGTTCTTATTTACAGCAATAAAGTAAATGTGTATGCTCCATCTGCATTTAGCAATGTCTCTCAAACTATGTTTCACTACTTAAAGGGACGGTAAGAATTAAATGGATTAGATAGAGCAGCCAAAATTGGAATCCACATGGAAGCATTTCGGTATTGAACAGAAGCAATTTTGTACTATACATGTATTAGCAAAAATGCTTCTAATAAAAGCTATAGCTGTTTCAAAAGTGCATTTAAGTATGCACCGTGCACCAGCATTTTAAACACAGCACTTGCTCAGAGAGCCTAGGCTGCTTGTACAATCTGGTAATGACTCGATTTGTTAATTGCTGACATAAAACAAGCCCCACTGATGGTCTGAGCAGCTGTATTATTTAAAATATGTGTGCAGTGACAACATCTAGCAGAGACAAATGTTAACAATAAAACAGTGATACGTATTTTTACCAATACATGTAGATTGTAAATATGTTTCTATTTAAAGATGTAAGTCATCTATGTGCATTTAAATTTTGACCGGAATGTCCCTTTAATTCTCTGGGTATCATTTGTTAAAGAGATATTAAACCCAACATTTTTCTTTCATGATTCAGATAGAGCAGCGATTTTAAACAACTTTCTTATTTACTTCTATTATCAGTTTTCCTTTGTTCTCTTTGTATCTTTTGTTGAAAGCAGGGATGTAAGCTTAGGGGCCGGCCCAGTTGTGGAGCTCTATATGGCAGCAGTTTTGCAAGAATGTTATCCATTTATAAGAGCACTAGAGGGCAGCACTATTTCCTGCCATGTCGTGCACCAGATGCTACCTAGGTATCCCTTCAACAAAGAATAACATGGGAACAAAGCAAACTTGATAGAAGTAAATTGTTTGCTCTCTCTGAATCACAAAAGAAAATGTTGGAGTTTAATTTCCTTTTAAAGAGTTATCATAGGTGAGCTCAGGAGCATGCACGTATCTTTAGCCACCTGGCACCAGTGCTTGCAACAATATTTATAGCAATGTAATACATAGTTACAAACACTGCTGCTATAGATTTCTAAAGACATGTGTACTCTCCTAAGCTCCTATCAGCAGCATACCTAGGCTTACTCTTCAACAAAGGATATCAAGAGAAAAAAGCAAATTTGATACTAGAAATACATTGGAAAGTCTTCTATCTGAATCATGAACATTTTATTTTGCCTTCACTGTCCCTTTAATATGGTAACCTTATCTCAGGCAGTTAGGACTAAAACTGATCAGATAAATGGACAATATTCTGTAAATTAAATTGTTTTCATTTACCTTTGTTTTGTCATTTGAAATAACTGTTGTTTTACTGAAAACTGAAATGCTGCATCATTGGCTTTAAAAATAGTTCTTTGCCCTACACCCCTAAAGAGTGTATAGGATAGGGTTTCTCAATAGCTGGGTTAGGCCTGGGAAAAGCACATCTTTTACACAAACGCAAGAGGGGTTTTAACCGTTTCCTGATGGGACTTATTTGTCTACATGTAAACAAATGAGTAGAACTTGAAATCACGCTATTGTTCATGTGATCGTGTCAGGGGGAGGGCCTATGACGCTAGGTCCAGCCCGCAATCCCATTTGGGAAGCAGGTATTGCTTCAGGACAGCCAAATGGCTAGAATGGCTAAAGCCCAGCGCAGTTAGGATGGCATGGAACGTCCTCGCTGTGGGAAAGGGTTAATAGATACCTGGGAAAACATTTGTTTGTTATTTGTTTGAGAAACAAATAACACATTTTAAACATTTTTGTCCAAAATATATTCATTAACTACTTTAGTTCATTAAAGGGCTATTATAGTGCAGTGGTTAAACACATATGCAAAGTACCACTCAGGAGCCAAAGTGAACTCTTGACCCTGAGTGAATACTGCTGCTGAACCAATCAGCAGCAGCACTAGCTGTACAACCCAGCTGTGCAACTAGTGCTGCTGATTGACTCAGGAGCAGTTTCCGCTCTGGACCAACAGTTCTCTGTGGCTCCTGGGCAGTACTTTACCTATGTGTTTAACATTTTTGTATAATGTCCTTTTAAAGGGACTCGAAACACCAAATTTCTCCTTCATGATTCAGATAGAGCATGTAATGCTAAACAACTTCTATTATCTTATTTGCTAATCTGAATCAAGAAAGAACAACTTTGGGTTTTATGTCCCTTTAACTAGACAAATGAAGGAACCAATACTAAAAGTGTTCATTCATTTAATTTCCCTATTTTTTTTAGAGATACTAAATAAATTAATTAATTTTGTATTAGTTCATTAGTTAGTTTACTTTATTAACTAGATTTAATTTAAGGAATATGTTACCCAAAAAAAATATTTCATGATTCAGATAGAGCATTTAATTTAGCCACCAATCAGTAAGCGCTACTCAGGTTCTGAACCAAAAACGGGCCAGCTCCTAAGCTTACATTCCTGTTTAAAAAAAATAAAAAAATAAAGATACAAAGAAAATGAAGAAAAATAAGGCGTATATTAGAAAGTTGCTTAAAATCACTGCTCTATCTGAATCATGAGAGAAAATTTGGATTCAATATCCCTTTAATTAACACATTTCAGACAAAATGAGTTAAATACCACTCAGTGCAGTATACATAATTAACAAGTACATAATAAAAAGAAAAAGCAATTACAAATGTATTTCTTCTCCCATTTTCCAGCTCCTTGTATCATGTGACAAACATCAGCCAATCACAGACTAGTATACGTATACCCTGTGAAATTCTGCACATGCTCAGTAGGATCTTGTTCCCCAGAAAGTGTGAATATAAAAAGACTGTGCAAAATTTGATAATGGAAGTAAATTGGAAAGTGTCTTTAAAACTGCTTCTCATCTGAATCATAAAAGTTTATTTTAACTTGAGTGTCCCTTTAATTTATTTTTTGCAAAAACAAATTTGGCTCATGTCTAGTGTATAATGTCCCTTTAAGTGTATATTGAAACGTACAGGTATGTTTGTGTGCAGTTATACTGAGCTATCCATTGCTTCCTGACTGATATGAACAACCCCCAACTGTATGCGTTGTTAAAGGGCAAGTCTCAACATGTATGAATACAAAGTAAGTTTATTGTGCAAGGATACGTCTGGTTTTCAAATAAATAATACAAATGAATAAATAATCAATACAAAGTAATAGTTTGTAATCTTTGCACACACAGTGTAGGTGCTGATGACACAAAGTCTGGTGTCCTCTAACGTATCAGATCTTTTTTGTACAAGTCTGACAAAGCTAGAGAGAAAGAGATTCCTCACAACACTGAAAATAATATATATCATTTATTAAAAAATATTTTAGTAGCTGTACTCATCATTTCTACTAATATACAGTATACACACATACTAATCAGTACATGAAGCAAAAATAACATTTTATTTTCTTTTAATAAATAAATAAAAATACAAATCCCCAAATTCACAATTACAAAATCCAGAATTGTTCAGAAATCCAGACATTTTCATTAATGTTTTTAAAAAAATAAAAATTATTAAAAATAAAAAAGTTTCCCTGCTAGTAAGTCACAATCTTCTCTGTCAGTATCATAAGTTTATTTTTGTGTGTTCTTAACTACAAATAATAGTTTATATTTAAAAACAACTATTTATTTTCTTATTTCAGAACTGTACTATGTATACTAAAGTGTGTGTGTGTATATGTATATATGTGTGTGTGTATATATATATATATATATATATATATATATATATATTTTTTATATTAAACTACCTTTTATGTGGCATGTATAAGCTGCATTATGACATGTAAAAAAATTCATAAGGTATTGTTATTTAAACTTGGTTTCATCCCCTCTCCAAACTGTCTCATTTTACAGATGCAAATATACAAATATTCCAAGATCGAAACTATTCATATAAAAATCCAGTCGCCAACACATTTTGTCAAAGATAGATATTGGTGAATACCTTACAAAACAATTTTAGCTCATTCTTGGCTCATTAGAACTTTTGAACACCAGTGTATGTGACTGTGTGTGTATGAGTGTATGTATGTATGTATGTATGTGTATATATATATATATATATATATATATATACATACAGAGAGTGCACTCAAAGGAACAAACAACTGGCTCAATACCATTGTTAGCCTGTTCTATGGCGATTTACCACCTGGGTGCAGCTTTTTAGCCCAGTAATGTTTTTCACAGAGTAGAACTTTCCTGTATTATATCAGTCTGATCCTGCCTATTATGGTCAGTCCATCGCCGAAATACCAGGCAATTCCTCTCTGAACATGGAACACAGTGGGGATTTTAAAATCATGCAATTAATATATATATATACTGTGTGTGTGTGTGTGTGTATGTGTGTGTGTGTGTGTGTATGTATGTACTGTATGTATGTATATAATGTGAAAACACAAATGAGTTTGAATAGGAGATATAGTCATTGACAAGGTTAGAATCCTCTATGTGCAGCAAGTATAGCCTTGCAGACATTTGACATTATAGTTGTCAATTTGTTGAATTAATCTAAAGATTTCAGCTACTAACTTTTTAATCTAGCTGTGCCATTCTAATCCCTGGCGCTCCGTCCATTTAAAAACTCATATTTTTTTGGGAACTCACAGCCGTACTTTTAATTGGAGGCATTATCTATCACATCAGGGTCCCTTTATCCACTAGTCAGGCTAGCCTTACCTAAGTGAATCGGGCTCTAAACCTACGAATAAATACAGTTTTTTAGCCCCTTTCATACTATATAGAGTGATTAAATTTGGATGGTTTGTTCACTTATGTATTTCATGGTTACTGCCCTTGTGTGTAAATCATTTTTTACATTTTTACTCGCTATGATCCTTACCTTATGCGGTCTCTCCTTTCATAAGCCGAGCTGTTGATTTATTATACTCAATCCTTTTTATAGGAGATAACCACTCTTGAGTTTAACCTTTGGTTTGGTATTAACTCAGGTGCGATATCTATACTTCTGGCACCCAGATGGTTTTAATAAGTCCATATAGGTTCTAGATATGTAATAATAGTATCGCTCTATTGTTAATATTAAGGACTATATTGTATTCTCTTCCATTTGTCTATATTATTGTACATATGAATATTTATGATTGTACGTTATCTTGAATGCACATTTTCTCTCATAATGTTCCAAATGTGATAAGCTTTAGTGTGATATCTTAAATATGTGATATTTATTTAAGACCACAGCATTTTTAAATCACACCTGTTTCTACAGGTGTATTTAAGTCCGGTAATTTCTACCACTAACTATGTCCATGAATAAGGCAGAGGGCTGCTGAAACGCGTAGGAAGTTTTTCTCTATGCTGTGACCAAAATATTGGCTTTTATGCTTTATTTTTATTCTTCAATAAAGATTCTTCTATGTTATAGCACTTAGAGACTCGCCGGTTTCATTTTGCGATTTATGGATTTAATCCTGTATGTTGTCAGAAATACCAAACTCACATGCCAAGCTGATGCTTTATCAGTGGCGACTGGTGAAGTTTTAAGTTGGTGGAGCAGAATATTCTGCCATTCCATAAACAAAGGGACAGTAAACCCCAGTTATTTTCTTTTATGATTCAGATAGAACATACAATTTTTTTTTATTCTTTTATTTTTATTCAATCTCCAATACAATATCTGTTTGGGTCCTACTACATGTAGGTTCTTATTGCACCTCGCAGGGCTATGTATCAAAGGAAAAATAAACATAACATTACTTATAATCTGCAGAAACAAGATAGAAAAAGAAAAACAATACAAGTAACTTGACAGAACCAGTCCCAATTTATTCTTGTATATCGACTAATTCCATCTGACTTGGTCTAACCTAATATTTTATCTAGGATTACTACATGTGTAGGTCTCTTGAACCTTCAAGTATCTTCACTGTTATTCCTAACTGTATTGGAAAATTACCTTATTAGGTTTACGGGGTACCCAAATCAAACGTAGATATTAATTTAATGTATTAGGAAGAGATGTACATGAGGAGGGGGGAAAGAGCGGCAGGGGGGGGGGGGGGGAGAGACGGGATTGGGGGAAGGGAAAAAAAAAGAGGGGGGTGGGGAAACAAGGGGGACTGATTTCTATTCTTACCAAATTCCTAATAGAACTAAATCTGAATTCCTGAAGGGATAAATTAGATGATCTATTTCTTTTTTTGGAAAGATTTTTATAAATGATGACCACTTTTGGAAGAACCTGTTAACATCTTGGGTTTCAAATAGTTTTGTATCAAATTATTCAAGTATACATTGCTATTTTATACAGTTTCTTATCTCTGGGATGCTAGGAGTTGATGTTTCTTTCCATTTTTTAAAGATTAGGTATCTTGTTGCTAATATAGTAACATTTACTATATTTTCCTTATCTGGGGGGAGTCTTTCATCTGTTTTAAGAAAGATTACTTTTATAAAAGAGAGAATCGCATATGGTATACCAAGCTTTCTATTTAACCAGTATTCCACTTTCTTCCATACCTCTCTTAATTTTGGGCAGTTCCATAACATGTGTTTTAGATTAGCCGCCCCCATTGAGCATTTTGGGCATTTGTTAAATTGTGTGTTGCCCCATCTATGTCCCTTTTCAGGAGTTACATAAGTCATATGCAAAAGTTTCACGTGTGATTCCCTCCAAGTAGAGGAGAGTGTTGTTTGATTTACCTTTAAGATAGATGTTTGAATATATCCTGTTTCTACAGAAGTTGGTTCAATAAATGGGGCCCATTTTAGTTCAATGTTATTAATATTATTCACGCCTTTACTTAACTTTAGCATTTGGTAACATGGAGAGATTGACATTTGGCCCCTATTAGCTAATAATATCCAATTTTCTAATGAACCCAGGGACCAGTTCCAACCTGCTTCATTTATTAACTTCCAAGTATAGTGTCTTGCCTGGAGGTAGACAAAAAAATCTTTTTGTGGGATGTCAAATTCACTTCTGAGATCAGAAAATGATTTAATACATTTCCTTGACACATCGATTAATTGCACTACTCTTTCAAGACCATTTGCTTCCCATCTTAGAAGGGGTGATATTTGTAACCCTAGTTCAAAGTGTGGGCTTCCTTTTAAGGGTAGGTAGGTGGAAATTTTCTCACTTATATTTAATATATTACAAATCTTTAACCAAGCTTTAATTGGGACAAAAATAGACTGAAGTTTCTTAATTTCCTTTGGAATTTCACCTCTTCTTACATGTATTAGGGCTACCGGAAGATAAGGGAAGCTAACGTTCTTTTCTAGATCATTGTTTGTTGCATAATCTTTAAGACAGATCCAATCTATTACTATACGAGCTAAAAATGCAAGATTATATAACCGTAGATCAGATAGAGCACAGCCTCCATATTTTTTGGGCAAGAAAAGCTTTTCAAGAGATATTCGGGGTTTCCTGCCCTGCCATAGGAATTTTCTAAGTGCCGTATTTAAGATCTTGATATCTTTCTCCTTTAATAGAATTGGTATATTTTGGCAGATATATAAAATTTTTGGAAATAATATCATTTTATATAGAGCAATTCGGCCTGAAAGTGAAATAGGTAAATTTTGCCAGTTCTTCATTGTTTCTATAATTACTTTTAGAATTGGAGGTATATTGAGAGAATACCATTGTTCTGGGTTTGAAGAGATTATAATACCCAAATACTTAAATGCTTCTTCTGCGATTTTAAAGGGCATGTTATCTAGGGGCTGATCTGGAGGTCTTACCCAGTAAAGTTCCGATTTGTTAGTGTTTATCTTGTAACCCGAAAATGAGCTAAACTGTGATATAATAGACAAGAGTTTAGGGATATTTAACTGAGTATTTCTCATGTATATTAGAATATCATCAGCATAAAGCGAAATTTTGAGAACATACAATTTTAAACAACTTTCCAATTTTATTGTATTATCAAATTTTCTTCATTCTCTTGTTATCCATTGCTGAAGGGACAGCATTGCACTACTGACAGGAAGCTGAAAATATCTATTTAGCCAATCACAAGAGACAAATGTGTGCAGGCACCAATTAGCAGCAGCTCCCACTAGTGTAGGATATGTGCGTATTCATTTTTTAACAAGGGATACTAAGAGAACGAAGCACATTTGAAAATAGAAGTGAATTTAAAAGTGTCTTAAAATGACCTGCTCTATCTGAATCATGCAAGTTTAAGTTTAACTTTCCTATCCCTTTAATAAGTTGTTTTTTTCCATTGTTTTAACACAGGAACTAGCCATTTATTCAGTCATTTTTGTCCATTTGTTTTATAATTGAGCTAAAACATAGTTGACATTAGATTAAAGATCCCCTTCATGATATTTAACAGAAATAAATGACTGAATGAAGTGATGGACGCTCACACACAGATGCTGGGCACTGGTCATTATTTTCTGTTTCTACTATTGTTTACTAAGATGGCTCCATTTTGAGGATACTATCTGTGTTAAAAACTTGCAGATAAACATAATAATAAAACACATTAGCTGATAGGTAACAGTTTAACAGCACTATTTAATTGTAAGTATAAAATATACAGAGAAATACGGCTCATTTAGTAGATTTATAAGACAACATATATTTTCATCACATACAGTTTATTTAGGCTGCGACTAGCACTTTTCACTTGCACATTTTATAGATTTTTTTTAATCCCACAAATGCGTCTATTTTCAAACAGTTTCTTTTATTAAAGCCTCTTAAAGGGATAGAAATGTCAAAAATAAAATGTGAATGGGAGCATTTCAGTTTGAATTATAAGCATTTTTGAGATATACTTTAATTAGCAAAAATGCTTCTTGTGAAAGTTATTACTGTTTTGAGTGGCATATGTACATATGCTGTGGTGTACCAGTATTCAAACACCTCACCTTCTCAGAGAGTAAGCAGTGATTTGTATGACATGTTATGTTGGCAGAAGCAATGCAAACCACTATTAGCTCTCTAAGCAGGCATGGTGTTTAAATACTGGTTCACAGACCCGCAGGATATGTGCATATGCTGCAAGAAAAAAAACCCAGTAAGAACTTTTTGACCTTTCTTTCCCTTTAAAGGGACATGAAACACAAATATTTTATTTAATAATTCAGATAGAACATACAATTTTAAACAACTTTCCAATTTACTTATATTATCTAATTTGCTTCCTTCTCTTTGTATCCTGAATTGAAAATCATAGACCTAGGTAGACTCAGGATGTGTATGATTGTTGTCATTGGCTCACCTGATGTGTTCAGCTAGCTCTCAGTAGTACATTGCTGCTTCAACAAACATTATCAAGAGAATAAAACTAAAACAAATGTGATAATATATGTAAAATGGAAAGTTGTGTAAAAATCTAAATCCTAAAATGAAAAATTGGGTTTAATATCCCTTTAAGGTTTTAGAAAAATGTTTAGCAACATACATGTTGCTTTAACTTCTTGTGTGCCACTGAACGCTGCAGCAGTTTGTATAGCTGTCCTCTGTATTCATATAAACACGTCAAGTTAGATTTAATTTGCTATAATAATCTAAAAACCATTCAGAAGGTTTCAGAGCATTTTACTAGACTAACCTATTTACTTCCTAAGAAATATATATTATATTTAGATATTAGCAATGACATTGACAAACTGTTTATTAAACTTTGACTCTTGTGTAACTTGAATCGGTCATTAAAGGGACAGTCTAGACCCAATATGTATATTTGATTACTTATTATATAACAGAGAAGCTTCTTGCAACTGGCCCCATGTCTATAAGCTTGTAAGAAGTACATAAAACATTTATATATTTGTTTGTTAGGAGCTCCGCCCACTTATTGTGAGTATATCTTGGTATGTTAAGTTTCTCCAATCGGGATCAACTGTTAAATAAGTTTTCCTACTCACACACGCTGATTATTTAAAAGTTTCATGGTCTTCTCACAAGCTTATAGATGTGGCACGCGTTGCAGGATGCTTGTCTGGTATATATTATTCTATTGCAAGACTGCAGAAACATTGTGTAATTGCAATGTGTGTTTACTGTCCCTTTAAATTGGAATGATTGGACTTCTGTCCAATGAAATTGCAGTTTTTGGACTTCTGGAAATCTAGGAAACTTGCAAGAATCAGATGTGTCAGATTAAAATAAAAGGAGTTAAAGGGACATGAAATGTTTCTTTTGTGATTCAGACAAGCATAACATTTTAAAAAGTTTCCAATTTTCTAATGTTGTCAAATTTGCTTCATTCTCATGGTGTTCTTTGTTGAAGAAATACCTAGATATCTAGACGTGTACAGGTCTAGAGCACTACATGACAGGAAAACTTACTTCCATCTAATGATCTTACGAATGTGTAACATTCTTGCAAAACTGCTGCTATATAGTACTCCAGACACGTGCACGCTTCCAAGCTTAATCCCTACTCTTTAACAAGTTATACCAAGAGAATGAAGACAATTAGTTAATAGAAGTAAAAAGGTTGTTTGAAAAATGTATCCTCTGTCTGAATCATGAAATAAAAATATTGGGTTTCTTATCCCACTAATACAATGGAGAATGCTACACAAGTCTTCTGATACACAGAATATTCCATAACACACTCAGTGGGACAATGGTGGAGACAGGGATCAAAGAATTACTTAAAGTTGCTAGCATTATTAAAAATGAAACCCTTTCATGACAGCCCTACAAAGTGACAATATGCTGTTTCCTTGTATCAGACAGAAGGAAAAGATGAACTCAAAGTAAAGAAAACCTTCGTGTGAGCAGAAAGTAATAAATTATTTTGTAATCAATGAAATTAAAGGGACATTCCAGCTCAAATTGGAATACACACGGATGCATTTCAGTTTTGTAATATATATGTATTAGCAAAAATGCTTCTAATAAAAGCTATATCTGTTTCAAAAGTGTATTTAAGTATGCACTATGCACCAGCATATTAAACACAGCACTTAATTCCTGACATGGTACATGTCCCACTGGCACTCTGAGCAGCTGCAGTATTTAAAATGCTGGTGCACTGGGAATATTTAGGTATACTTCACATGCACGTGCAGAGAAAAATGTAAACTCTAAAACAGTGATAACTTTTACTAGAAGCATTTGAGCTAATACATGTATAGTGCAAATATATTTCTATTTAAATATCTAATTCATCTATGTGCATTTAACTTTTTACCAGAATGTCCCTTTAACTTCACTTGAGAGTGGAAAGCTTTGTGTGAGGCAGTGTTAGAGTTTCTGTTCATTTACGCTGAGGGACACATTGTGTTTTGATGAATGTTGCTATGGAATAACCCAAGAAAATGTAATTACTGCAGATAATATTATATTCTCAGCTTTGGTAGCTAAAATAACTATAAATGTAATTATATTTTTTTATTTTGCTTTATAAAGTGTTTAGGTATTTATGTAGATTTAGTTGTTTATCTGTTTTAAAGTAGACTGATACAATGTGTCCAGTAGTCACACATTATTATTATTATTATTAATATTGTTATTATTGCTATTATTGTTATTATTACTATTATTATTAATAGCAGACACAAAGATTCCCGGCACTCCAATGTAGGTAAAAACGATCCTTTATTAGCAAGAATATAAAAACACAAAGCGAGCAGTAGCCCTATAAAAACAATCCGGACAAGAGGGGAACCAAGACCCCCTAGTACATGATGTACTAAGAGCTCTTGGTTCCCCTCTTGTCCGGATTGTTTTTATAGGGCTACTGCTCGCTTTGTGTTTTTATATTCTTGCTAATAAAGGATCGTTTTTACCTACATTGGAGTGCCGGGAATCCTTGTGTCTGCTATCAATTGCTCACGTCTCAACAGGGACGTGTTCCCTACGTGCACCCTTACTGGCTGTTGCCCGTCATGTGAGAGAGCAGAAGACCACCACGGTGCGTCAAGCTGGAGCATCCTACCCTTTCTCCTGTGTGTTGTGTCTAATATTATTAATATGGTGATTACTATTACTATTATTATGATGATTATTATTATTACTATTATTGTTATTATGATGATTATTACTATTATTATTATGATTAGTATTATTACTATTATTAATATTATTATTACTATTGTTGTGATGATTATTACTATTAATATGATTATTATTACTACTACTATTATTATTATTAGTATGATGATGATTATTATTATATTCTTTTGAGCCTTTATAATTTCAGGAAAACAAATCTTGAATGTAGCAATATTTGGCAATTATCTTTTAAATCTTACAAGTCTTCCGCCACCTTCATCTCCCTCGTGTGTCTCTCCTTTGTTTTCTCTACCTATATCAAGCTGGTGTTTTCTACTTATTGACTGTGTTTGACTTTATATCAGCTAGGTTAGTGGAAATAACAATAAGTTAATGGGATATGAAACCCAATGATTCAGATAGAGCAGCGATATTAAGCAACTTTCTAATTTAATTCTACTATCAATTTTTCTCTGTTCTCATAAGCTTTGTAGCAGGACCATTTCTGGAGCGCTATATGGCAGCAGTTTTGCAAGAATGTTATTTATTTATAAGAGCACTAGAGGGCAGCACTATTTCCTGTCATGTGGTGTTCCAATTGCTACCTAGGTAGTTCTTCAACATATAATATCGTGGGAACAAAGCAAATTTGATAATAAAAGTAAATTGGAAACTTTTTTAAACTAGTATGTTCTGTCTGAATGACAAAGAAAAATATTTGGGTTTCATATCCCTTTAATTCTACAAATTCTGTATAGAGGGAATTAAGTTTTTGTTTTTTCAGCATGGTAACTTGGGTGTCAAACTAAGGTCTCCCTGTTTTGTTTTCTTATGACTAGTCATGACTGAGCCTGCTGTAGATGACATCGAGAATTAAAGCTTTGTTGTGTATATGTTTGCAGATGTGGATGAATGTGCTGTGGGTACTGACGACTGCCATATTGACGCCATATGCCAAGACACTCCCACCTCGTACAAATGCATCTGCAAGGCTGGTTTCCAAGGCAATGGCGTAAGATGTGAAGGTGAGATGTAACTGTCAATAAACTTTATTTATACAACTTTGGTTTAAAGAGACATTACAGATAAAAAGCATATAGAACAGATCCATAAAATGCAACTTTATACTAATATTTTACAAATCACAGACTAGTAGCCAGTGCTGGACATTAAACCTCATATTTCTTTTAGAATTCAGATAGAGCATACAGTTTTAAATGACCTTCCAATTTACTTCTATTATCAATTTTGCGTCATTCTCTTGTCATCCTTTATTGAAAGAGCAGCAATGCACTACTGGGAGTTAGCTGAACATATCGGGTGAACCAATGCAGTCTCCATTCAGCATCTAGTTCCCAGGAGGGCATTTCTGCTCCTGAGCCTACCTATGTATGTTTTTTAACAAAGGATACCATAAGCACAAAGCAAATTAGATAATAGAAGTTAAAATGCTGTTTACAAGTACATTCTCTACCTGAAGGATGAAAGTTTAATTTTGACTGTCTCTTTAACTTATCATATACAGGTAATAGAGTTTATAACTATTCTTATATCGCTGCTACAATGAAAAATGAATCTATAGAATTGTATATGCAGGAGAATGAGCAGAGATCTAAACTTCAGTCAAATTAGTAAAACAGCTGTTTGTTATAGGGAGCAGATATTTTGAGGGGGAAAAAACAAAACGTTTTTATAGTGAGTGCATTTCTTCATACCTGGGTAATTCTTCTATGCTAATGATAGGGCAATATGTGCAGGTAAGTCTGAGTGAGGAATAGTCCTGCATAACTTAAACTGACCTATAGCTCAAATGTAGTGATGGTAAATTCTGACAAACTAGAAATACTGTATGTGGATCAAAGGTCTTATCCTAACTATCATATCGCTATGCTTTTGTATTAATCAATTCATCAGCGCACTGAATTATTTCACTTTTATTACGGCTCCGTTACCGTATTGAATCCAGCCTCTCTCTAAGATTTTTGAAGATCTTTCTTTGAGTGGCATCACAGTCTCACTATGCGCCCCATGAAAAAGTCTATCTGCACGCTCCCGTGCTCGGAACGCTGACATGTTATTGAAATGCGCATGCGCTACAACTTTACGCTATTTGTTCAATATAATAAGGGAAATGATTGACTGTTTGCTTTAAACAGATGCACTGTTTACTGTTAGCGAAGCAGCTAATTCACTTATTATATTGTGCAAATAGCATAAGTTGTAGCGCATGCGCATTTCAATAACATGTCAGCGTTCCGAGCACGAGAGCGTGCCGATAGACTTTTTCATGGGGCGCATGGTGAGGCTGTGATTGGCTAGAATAGATGCCACTCAAAGAAGGATCTTCAAAAATCTTAGAGAGAGGCTGGATTCAATAAGGCAACAGAGCGGTAATAAAAGTGAAATAATTCAGTGTGCTGATGAATTGATTAATACAAAAGCATAGCGATATGATAGTTAGGATAAGACCTTTAGAAATGTGTGGAGCAGTTTGTCAGAATTTACCATCACTTTAAACAACTGTTTCATGGATAACTTTAACTGTGCATTCTGCATATGTGCATGTTCCCTGTCCATCATCATTCAAACACTGCACCTGTGCAGAGAGGTGTGGCGGTATCTGATGCTAATGAGTATACACTGTCTGAGCTGATACTGCTGGTACAGGCTATGTGTACATATTGAATAAGGCTGCATGGGTAACGTACATATGTCTGGTGCATATGTAAAAAATATTATTGATACAGTCATAGCTTTTAATGGAAACATTTTTGCTAAAATGTGTATCTCCAAAATGTTTTATGCAAAATTGAAATGCATTAATAATTCTAATATACGTTTCAACTTTGAATTTGATATCAGTTTAATGAAGCCCTGTATGTCTCGAAGGGGAAAGTCTAATCCTCTCTGACAGCAAGTCTAACAGTTTTACTGAGACAAAGCTATGCCGAGTGCTGTAACTTTCCTTAAGGGGCAGAGACTGGAATGTTTTAAAAATGAGCCTTGACATCATTTGTTTCAGTATGTTTAATTTCCTCTCACTCTAAATGATTTGTCAACTTAAATTACATACGGCTAACACTGTAACATAAAACTCTTAACTAAAGTGCTAAAAAGTACACTAACACCCATAAACTACCTATTAACCCCTAAACCGAGGCCCCCAGCACATCACAAACACTTAAATACATTTTTTAACCCCGCCACTGTAATAAATATATTAACCCCTAAACCGCTGCACTCCCTTATTAACCCTTAATCTGCCGTCCCTAACATCGCCCACACCTACCTACATTTATTAACCCCTAATCTGCCGCCCCCAACGTTGCCGCCACTATATTAAATGTATTACCCCCTAAACCTAAGTCTAACCCTAACCCCCACCTAACTTAAATATAATTTAAAATAATCTAAATAAAATTACTACAATTAAATAAATTATTCCTATTTAAAACTAAATACTTACCTATAAAATAAACCCTAAAATAGCTACAATATAACTAATAATTACATTGTAGCTATCTCAGGGTTTATTTTTATTTTACAGGCAACTTTGTATTTATTTTAACTAGGTACAATAGTTATTAAATAGTTATTAACTATTTAATAACTACCTAGTTAAAATAAGTACAAATTTACCTGTAAAATAAACCATAACCTAAGTTACAATTACACCTAACACTACACTATATATAAATTAATTACCTAAACTAACTACAATTAATTACAATTAAATTAAATAAACTAAATTACAGAAAATAATAAAATAATTACAAGAATTTTAAACTAATTACACCTAATCTAATCCCCCTAATAAAATAAAAAAGCCCCCCAAAATAATAAAAATCCCTACCCTATACTAAATTACAAATAGCCCTTAAAAGGGCCTTGTGCGGGGCATTGCCCCAAAGTAATCAGCTCTGTTACCTGAAAAAAAAATACAATACCCCCCCAACATTAAAACCCACCACCCACACACCTAACCCTACTCTAAAACCCACCCAATCCCCCCTTAATAAAACCTAACACTAACCCCTTGAAGATCACCCTACCTTGAGACGTCTTCACCCAACCGGGCAGAAGTGGACCTCCAGACGGCCAGAAGTCTTCATCCGATCCGGGCAGAAGAGGACCTCCAGACGGGCAGAAGTCTTCATCCAGCGGCATCTTCTATCTTCATCCATCCGGAGCGGAGCGGGTCCATCTTCAAGCCATCCGATGCGGAGCATCCTCTTCCGACGACTAACACTAAATGACGGTACCTTTAAGTGACGTCATCCAAGATGGCGTCCCTTCAAATCCGATTGGCAGATAGAATTGAAGGGACGCGATCTTGGATGACGTCACTTAAAGGTACCGTCATTTAGTTTTAGTCGTCGGATGGAAGAGGATGCTCCACGTCGAATGGCTTGAAGATGGACCCACTCCACTCCGGATGGATGAAGATAGAAGATGCCGTCTGGATGAAGACTTCTGCCGGTCTGGAGGTCCTCTTCTGCTCGGATCGGATGAAGACTTCTGGCCGTCTGGAGGACCACTTCTACCCGGTTGGGTGAAGACGTCTCAAGGTAGGGTGATCTTCAAGGGGTTAGTGTTAGGTTTTATTAAGGGGGGATTAGGTGGGTTTTAGAGTAGGGTTGGGTGTGTGGGTGGTGGGCTTTAATGTTGGGGGGTATTGTATTTTTTTTTACAGGTAAAAGAGCTGATTACTTTGGGGCAATGCCTCGCAAAAGGCCCTTTAAGGGCTATTTGTAATTTAATATAGGGTAGGGTTTTTTATTATTTTGGGGGGGCTTTTTTATTTTATTAGGGGGATTAGATTAGGTGTAATTAGTTTAAAATTCTTGTAATTATTTTCTGTAATTTAGTGGGGTTTTTCCCCGTATTTTAGTTTATTTAATTTAATTGTAATTAATTGTATTTAGTTTAGGTAATTAATTTAATTATAGTGTAGTATTAGGTGTAAATGTAACTTAGGTTAGGGTTTATTTTACAGGTAAATTTGTACTTATTTTAACTAGGTAGTTATTAAATAGTTAATAACTATTTAATAACTATTGTACCTAGTTAAAATAAATACAAACTTGCCTGTAAAATACAAATAAACCCTAAGCTAGATACAATGTAACTATTAGTTATATTGTAGCTATCTTCGGGTTTATTTTATAGGTAAGTATTTAGTTTTAAATAGGAATAATTTAGTTAATTATAGTAATTTTATTTCAATGTATTTAAATTATATTTAAGTTAGGGGGTGTTAGGGTTAGATTTAGGGGTTAATAACTTTATTATAGTGGCGCCGACGTTGGCGGCGGCAGATTAGGGGTTAATAAGTGTAGTTAGGTGGCGGCGACATTGGGGGCGGCAGATTAGAGCTTAATAATAAAATGCAGGTGTCGGCGATGTCAGGTGCGGCAGATTAGGGGTTAATAAGTGTAAGATTAGGGGTGTTTAGACTCGGGGTTCATGTTAGGTGTAGGCATAAAAAGTATTTCCCTATAGGAATCAATGGGGCTGCGTTAGAAGCTGAACGCTTCTTTTTTGCAGGTGTTAGTTTTTTTTTCAGCCGATTCTCCCCCATTGATTCCTATGGGGAAATCGTGCCCGAGCATGTTACACCAGCTTACCACTGACTTAAGCAGCGCTGGTATTGAGGTGAAATGTGGAGCTAAATTTTGTTCTCCGCTCACTTTTTTGCGGCTAACGCCGGGTTTTAATAAACCTGTAATACCAGCATTGTCTTAAGTGAGCGGTGAGAAAAAAATGCTCGTTAACACCGCACACCATTACCGACAAAAACTTGGAATCTAGGTGACGCTCCTGAGGATTCAGATTTTTTCAAATTTCGTTTCTAGTCGATTAGAATTTGGATACATTCTAATGTATTAATTTCGGATTAATACGGATTCAAATAAATTCGGTATGTGTTATGTTGATTCAGATGGTTCTAAGTTACACAACTGGAATTATTTCACTGTTCTCTCTCACTAAATTTAATTTTTATACTGAATTGTGAATAGTCCATGGCCAGTCGAATGTAACGAATAAATCCAAACTAATAAAGATTTATTCGTTACAAATGCATTCAGATTAATTTAGTTTCCTTGCTAGGGTATTTCGGAAATTCAAATTGATTAGAATCTCCGAATTTGGCAAATTCGTCCAAATTTTGATTGGAAACGAAACAAAACGCACCTATCTAGTATAAAACAATACTGGGTTTTTTTTTTAGAACTTGTATTTTAACCCCTTAATGACAACTGACGTACCAGGTACGTCATGCATTAACAAGCAGTTAATGACAATGGACGTACCTGGTACGTCAGTTGTCTAACAGAGTGCTGGAAGTGATCACAATCACTTCCAGCAGCTCTGAGGGTATTGCAGTGATGCCTCGATATGGAGGCATCCTGCAATACCCCTTTACAAGCCTCCGATGCAGAGAGAGACACTCTGTGGCCCTATCTGCACCGGTAGTGATGGTGCCGATGGTGCCTTTGTCCGGTGGGAGGAGGGAGCGTGTGCGCGCGCGTGCACGAAGCGTGCATGCACGTGCACGGGTGTACGTGGGCACGAGTGTGCACGTGGGCGCACGTGCACGTGCACATGCGCGCATTAGCCACACTGACACCAATGAAAAAGGAAGGGGAAAAAAAGTTATTTTATTTTTTTTACATTTAAAAGGATCTGGGAGGGGGAGGGGGTGGGGGTATTGTGGGGGGGCTGCTACACTACAGAAATAATTAAACATACAAATAAAAGTTATAAATAAAATTAAAATAGTTTGGTTTGTGGGGCCAAACTGGGTACTGGCAGACAGCTGCCAGTACCCAAGATGGCGGTAATTAGGTAGGGGAGAGGGTTAGAGAGGGGGGGATCAGGGAGGTTGGTGCTAAGGCAGGGGTCCATCACAACTAAAATATTTTATAATTTTTATTTAAAAAAAAACAAAAAACTCTTATTTAGTACTGGCAGACTTTCTGCCAGTACTTAAGATGGCGGTAACAATTGTGGGGTGGGGGAGGGAAGAGAGCTGTTTGGGAGGGATCAGGGGGTGGGATGTGTCAGGTGGGAGGCTGATCTCTAAAATTAACCCTGCAAGCTCCCTACAAGCTACCTAATTTAACCCCTTCACTGCTGGGCATAATTCACGTGTGGTGCGCAGCAGCATTTAGCGGCCTTCTAATTACCAAAAAGCAACGCCAAAGCCATATATGTCTGCTATTTCTGAACAAAGGGGATCCCAGAGAAGCTTTTACAACAATTTCTGCCATAATAGCACAAGCTGTTTGTAAATAATTTCAGTGAGAAACCTAAAATTGTGAAAAATGTAAAGTTTTTTTTTTTTATTTGCTCGCATTTGGCGGTGAAATGGTGGCATAAAATATACCAAAATGGGCCTAGATCAATACTTGGGGTTGTCTACTACACTACACTAAAGCTAAAATTAACCCTACAAGCTCCCTAATTAACCCCTTCACTCCTGGGCATAAAACATGTGTGGTGCGCAGCGGCATTTAGCGGCCTTCTAATTACCAAAAAGCAACCACAAAGCCATATAAGTCTGTTATTTCTGAAAAAGGGGATCCCAGAGAAGCATTTACAACCATTTGTGCCATAATTGCAGAAGCTGTTTGTAAATAATTTCAGTGGGAAACCTAAAGTTTGTGACAAAATTTGTGAAAAAGTGAACTTTTTTTTTTTTTATCGCATTTGGCGGTGAAATGTTGGCATGAAAAATACCAAAATGGGCCTAGATCAATACTTTGGGATGTCTTCTAAAACAAAATATATACATGTCAAGGGATATTCAGGTATTCCTGACAGATATCAGGGTTCCAAAGTAACTAGCGCTAATTTTGAAAAAAAGTGGTTTGGAAATAGCAAAGTGCTACTTGTATTTATTGCCCCATAAATTGCAAAAAAAGCAAAGAACATGTAAACATTGGGTATTTCTAAACTCAGGACAAGATTTATAAGCTATTTAGCATGGGTGTGTTTTGGTGATTGTAGATGTGTAACAGATTTTGGGGGTCAAAGTTAGAAAAAGTGTGTTTTTTTCCATTTTTTCCTCATATTTTATCATTTTTTTTTTAGTAAATTATAAGATATGATGAAAATAATGGTATCTTTAGAAAGTCCATTTAATGACGAGAAAAACGGTATATAATATGTGTGGGTACAGTAAACGAGTAAGAGGAAAATTACAGCTAAACGCAAACACTGCAGAAATGTAAAAATAGCCATTGTCATTAAGGGTAAGAAAATTGAAAAATGGTCCGGTCATTAAGGGGTTAACAGAGAAATAAGCTGAAAAAAATATTTCATATTTCTCCAAAAATGAAATAAGTCAGAAAATTGCTATATTCTCCCACAAGCCCACAAAGTTGCAGTGTAATTTAACCCTTTCCTTGCTGACACAAAAGGGAAACTAGGCTATGTCAAGCAAAGTGCCATTTATCACCTTATTTGAGTAGCTGTCAGTGAATGCAAATCTAGCTCTGCACTCACATCAAACGAAAGAAGCCTTGAACAAAACCCAACAAAACCAGTCTATTTGCAAGACAATCCTGGTTAAAAGACACTGCAAGTGCTTTCACTTATGTCACCGATCCGTGACTTACTTGTGACTGTGACATATGCATCCATCATGCTGACTTTCGCTTTATCCCCAGACATTGATGAATGTGATAACGAATACAATGGAGACTGCGTCCATGAGTGCTCCAACATTCCTGGAAATTATCGCTGCACTTGTTATGATGGATTCAAGCTGGCGAATGATGGTCATAATTGTTTAGGTAAGAACTGTAAAATAATAGGATGGCAGGAGATATATTACTAGTTGTTGTAATTGAGCTTTAAACTTTATTGAGACATGGGAGACAAAATAAAAATGTTATGGGAAAAAACTTGTATAACATTGTTACAGATATTGCTACAAATACTAATGCCATAAAGTGCTTCAAATGATAAGTCAAATTTGAAATGTGCATAGATGCATTTCAATTTTAAGAAGCATTTTTGCATTATACTTCCATTGGCCAATCTGCTTGTAGTAAAAGTTATTAGTTTTTCAGGGGTATACGCACATATGCTGTGAGGGTCTGTGCACCAGTACTCAACCTCAGAGAAGTGGCTGGGGTGTGTGTTGTGAAGACTTAGGCCTAGATTTGGAGTTTGGCGGTAGCCGTGAAAACCAGCGTTAGAGGCTCCTAACGCTGGTTTTAGGCTACCGCCGCTATTTGGAGTCATTCAAAAAAGGGTCTAACGCTCACTTTTCAGCCGCAACTTTTCCATACCGCAGATCCCCTTACGTCAATTGCGTATCCTATCTTTTCAATGGGATCTTTCTAACTCCGGTATTTAGAGTCGTGGCTGAAGTGAGCGTTAGAATTCTAACGACAAAACTCCAGCCGCAGAAAAAAGTCAGTAGTTAAGAGCTTTCTGGGCTAACGCCGGTTCATAAAGCTCTTAACTACTGTACTCTAAAGTACACTAACACCCATAAACTACCTATGTACCCCTAAACCGAGGTCCCCCCACATCGCCGCCACTCGATTAAATTTTTTTAACCCCTAATCTGCCGACCGCCACCTACGTTATACTTATGTACCCCTAATCTGCTGCCCCTAACACCGCCGACCCCTATATTATATTTATTAACCCCTAACCTGCCCCCCACAACGTTGCCGCCAGCTACCTACAATAATTAACCCCTAATCTGCCAACCGCCACCTACGTTATACTTATGTACCCCTAATCTGCTGCCCCTAACACCGCCGACCCCTATATTATATTTATTAACCCCTAATCTGCCCCCCTCAACGTCGCCTCCACCTGCCTACACTTATTAACCCCTAATCTGCTGAGCGGACCGCACCGCTACTACAATAAAGTTATTAACCCCTAATCCGCCTCACTCCTGCCTCAATAACCCTATAATAAATAGTATTAACCCCTAATCTGCCCTCCCTAACATCGCCGACACCTAACTTCAATTATTAACCCCTAATCTGCCGACTGGATATAAAAAAAAATATAAATATAATTTTTATCTAACGAAATTAATTAACTCTTCTTAAATAAATTATTCCTATTTAAAGCTAAATACTTACCTGTAAAATAAATCCTAATATAGCTACAATATAAATTATAATTATATTATAGCTATTTTAGGATTAATATTTATTTTACAGGTAACTTTGTATTTATTTTAACCAGGTACTATAGCTATTAAATAGTTAAGAACTATTTAATAGCTAAAATAGTTAAAATAATTACAAATTTACCTGTAAAATAAATCCTAACCTAAGTTACAATTAAACCTAACACTACACTATCAATAAATAAATTAAATAAAATACCTATAATTATCTACAATTAAACCTAACACTACACTATCAATAAATAAATTAAATAAAATTCCTACAAATAAATACAATGAAATAAACTAACTAAAGTACAAAAAATAAAAAAGAACTAAGTTACAAAAAATAAAAAAATATTTACAAACATTAGAAAAATATTACAACAATTTTAAACTAATTACACCTACTCTAAGCCCCCTTGGATCAGCCAATCGGATTGAACTTGATTCTGATTGGCTGATTCCATCAGCCAATCAGAATATTCCTACCTTAATTCCGATTGGCTGATAGAATCCTATCAGCCAATCGGAATTCGAGGGATGCCATCTTGGATGACGTCATTTAAAGGAACCGTCATTCGGGCGAGTAGGCATCGGGAGAAGAGGATGTTCCACGTCGGATGGAAGATGATGGCTCCCGAAGAAAGAAGATTGAAGATGCCGTTGATAGAAGACTTCAGCCGGATCATGGACCTCTTCAGCTCCCGCTTGGATGAAGACTTCAGCCGGATCATGGACCTCTTCAGCTTCCGCTTGGATGGGCTTGGATCAGGACATCGGAGGAGGTCTTCTGGATCGATCAGTGAACCTGGTATGGTGAAGATAAGGTAGGAAGATCTTCAGGGGCTTAGTGTTAGGTTTATTTAAGGGGGGTTTGGGTTAGATTAGGGGTATGTGGGTGGTGGGTTGTAATGTTGGGGGGGGGGTATTGTATGTTTTTTTTTACAGGCAAAAGAGCTGAATTTCTTGGGGTATGCCCCGCAAAGGGTCCTGTTCAGGGCTGGTAAGGTAAAAGAGCTTTGAACTTTAGTAATTTAGAATAGGGTAGGGCATTTTTTTATTTTGGGGGGCTTTGTTATTTTATTAGGGGGCTTAGAGTAGGTGTAATTAGTTTAAAATTGTTGTAATATTTTTCTAATGTTTGTAAATATTTTTTTATTTTTTGTAACTTAGTTCTTTTTTATTTTTTGTACTTTAGTTAGTTTATTTCATTGTATTTATTTGTAGGAATTGTATTTAATTTATTTATTGATAGTGTAGTGTTAGGTTTAATTGTAGATAATTATAGGTATTTTATTTAATTTATTTATTGATAGTGTAGTGTTAGGTTTAATTGTAACTTAGGTTAGGATTTATTTTACAGGTAAATTTGTAATTATTTTAACTATTTTAGCTATTAAAAAGTTCTTAACTATTTAATAGCTATTGTACCTGGTTAAAATAAATACAAAGTTACCTGTAAAATAAATATTAATCCTAAAATAGCTATAATATAATTATAATTTATATTGTAGCTATATTAGGATTTATTTTACAGGTAAGTATTTAGCTTTAAATAGGAATAATTTATTTAAGAAGAGTTTATTAATTTCGTTAGATTAAAATTATATTTAAGTTAGGGGGGTGTTAGTGTTAGGGTTAGATTTAGCTTTAGGGGTTAATACATTTATTAGAATAGCGGTGAGCTCCAGTCGGCAGATTAGGGGTTAATGTTTGAAGTTAGGCGATGTTATGGAGGGCAGATTAGGGGTTAATACTATTTATTATAGGGTTAGTGAGGCGGATTAGGGGTTAATAACTTTATAATAATAGCGGTGCGGTCCGCTCGGCAGATTAGGGGTTAATAAGTGTAGGCAGGTGGAGGCGACGTTGTGGGGGGCAGATTAGGGGTTAATAAATATAATATAGGGGTCGGCGGTGTTAGGGGCAGCAGATTAGGGGTACATAGGGATAATGTAAGTAGCGGCGGTTTACGGAGCGGCAGATTAGGGGTTAAAAATAATATACAGGGGTCAGCGATAGCGGGGGCAGCAGATTAGGGGTTAATAAGTGTAAGGTTAGGGGTGTTTAGACTCGGGGTACATGTTAGAGTGTTAGGTGCAGACGTAGGAAGTCTTTCCCCATAGCAAACAATGGGGCTGCGTTAGGAGCTGAACGCGGCTTTTTTGCAGGTGTTAGTTTTTTTTTCAGCTCAAACAGCCCCATTGTTTCCTATGGGGGAATCGTGCACGAGCACGTTTTTGAAGCTGGCCGCTTCCGTAAGCAACTCTGGTATCGAGAGTTGCAGTGCCGTTAAATATGCTGTACGCTCCTTTTTTGGAGCCTAACGCAGCCATTCTGTGGACTCTCAATACCAGAGTTATTTTAAAGGTGCGGCCAGAAAAAAGCCAGCGTTAGCTACGCGGGTCGTTACCGACAAAACTCTAAATCTAGCCGTTAATTTGTTTCATACAAGTTACTGCTGACTCTCTGAGAAGTTGTGGTGTTCGAATATTGTATATGGCAACAGTGTGTCTATTTAAAATTCAAATGCACCCATACACATTTTTATTTTTATTTTTTCTATCCCTTTAAGACTCCCGAGTCTTTCTATTTATCTGTACCAAAAGAAAGAGATACATTTTGGCTACTGAAGTAAATTGGAAAGTTGTTTTTTAAAGTTGTACATTATTTTTGAATCATGAAAGTAACTGTGCTCTCTGTTTGAAATATTCCATCACATCACAAACTTTAAAGGTTCTTTAATAAAAGCTAATTAATTAAATGTCTGTTTAGTGCTTAGGCTTATGAGTCTTCCTTCCAGAAGAGAAATTTGTATTTTATTGAATTTTGTATTTCAGATCAGATTTATGTTCTCTGCAGCTTCAGTACACCAGTAATTTTATTGTGCCCACTGTATGCCCAGCTGAAGCCTCTGACCTTAGATACATGCCAACTGCAGGTCTTATTGTGCCCACTGTATGCCAAGCTGAACCCTCTGACCTCTGATGCATGCCAACTGCAGGTCTTATTGTGCCCACTGTATGCCCAGCTAAAGCCTCTGACCTTAGATACATGCCAACTGCAGGTCTTATTGTGCCCACTGTATGCCCAGCTAAAGCCTCTGACCTTAGATACATGCCAACTGCAGGTCTTATTGTGCCTACTGTATGCCTGGCTGAACCCTCTGACCTCAGATACATGCCAACTGCAGGTCTTATTGTGCCCACTGTATGCCCAGCTAATGCCTCTGACCTCAGATACATGCCAACTGCAGGTCTTATTGTGCCTACTGTATGCCTGGCTGAACCCTCTGACCTCAGATACATGCCAACTGCAGGTCTTATTGTGCCCACTGTATGCCCGGCTAAAACCTCTGACCTTAGATACATGCCAACTGCAGGTCTTATTGTGCCTGCTGTATGCCCAGCTAAAGCCTCTGACCTTAGATACATGCCAACTGCAGGTCTTATTGTGCCCACTGTATGCCTGGCTGGACCCTCTGACCTCAGATACATGCCAACTGCAGGTCTTATTGTTCCTTCTGTATGCCCAGCTAAAGCCTCTGACCTTAGATACATGCCAACTGCAGGTCTTATTGTGCCCACTGTATGCCCAGCTAAAGCCTCTGACCTCAGATACATGCCAACTGCAGCTCTTATTGTGCCCACTGTATGCCCAGCTAAAGCCTCTGACCTCAGATACATGCCAACTGCAGGTCTTATTGTTCCTTCTGTATGCCCAGCTAAAGCCTCTGACCTTAGATGCATGCCAAATGCAGGTCTTATTGTGCCCACTGTATGCCCAGCTAAAGCCTCTGACCTCAGATACATGCCAACCACAGGTCTTATTGTGCCTACTGTATGCCTGGCTGAAGTCTCTGACCTCAGATACATGCCAACTGCAGGTCTTATTTTGCCCTCTGTATGCCCAACTGAAGCTTCTGACCTCAGATACATGCCAACTGCAGGTCTTATTGTGCCCACTGTATGCCCAGCTGAACCCTCTGACCTCCGATGCATGCCAACTGCAGGTCTTATTGTGCCCACTGTATGCCCAGCTGAACCCTATGACCTCAGATACATGCCAACTGCAGGTCTTATTGTGCCCACTGTATGCCCAGCTGAACCCTCTGACCTTAGATACATGCCAACTGCAGGTTTTATTGTGCTCATTGTATACCCAGTTGAACCCTCTGACCTCAGATACATGCCAACTGCTGGTCTTCTTGTGCCCACTGCATGCCCAACTGAAGCTTCTGACCTCAGATACATGCCAACTGCAGGTCTTATTGTGCCCAATGTATGCCCAGCTGAAGCCTCTGACCTCAGATACTTGCCAACTACAGGTCTTATTGTGCTCGTTGTATACCCAGTTGAACCCTCTGACCTCAGATACATGCCAACTGCAGGTCTTATTGTGCCCGCTGTATGCCCAGCTGAACCCTCTGACCTCAGATACATGCCAACTGCAGGTCTTATTGTGCCCGCTGTATGCCCAGCTGAACCCTCTGACCTCAGATACATGCCAACTGCAGGTCTTCTTGTGCTCGCTGTATGCCCAACTGAAGCCTCTGACCTTAGATATATGCCAACTGCAGGTCTTATTGTGCCTGCTGTATGCCCAACTGAAGCCTCTGACCTTAGATACATGCCAACTGCAGGTCTTCTTGTGCCTACTATATGCCCAACTGAAGCCTCTGATCCTATGCATAAGACCTTACATCAGATACATTATGCCCTCTGCATGTGTAATGAGAAGCAAGATCGTATACCTGGCAATCCATACCACACATTTATCAAGCTTAAAGGGACAGTAAAGTCAAAATTAACCTTTCATGATTCAGATAGAGAATGCAATTTTAAACAACTTTCCAACTTACTTCTGTTATCAAATTTGCTTTTTATCTTGGTATCTTTTGTTGAAGAATAAAAGAAGGTAGGCTCAGGAGTGTGTACGTGTCTTTAATACTCTATGGCAGCAGTGTTTTGCAACATTGTATAGCAAAGCTACAAATAATGTTGCAAAACACTGCTGCCATAGAGAACAAAGCAAAAAGTTTTTTTTAAATTGAATGTTCTATCTAAATCATGAATGTTTAATTTTAACTTTACTGTCCCTTTAATATGAACCGATTCCTCAAATCAGATGTCTGAGACCTGTGGTTCCTTATCTTCTGTTGCCAGTGGTACTGCTGTGTGTAAAGTGAGACAAGTATGAGAGTGCCAGGTCTGTTTGCTGCTCATACCCTCCAGCCAGAAAGGTGGTCTGCATGGAAGGAGGGAGGAGCAGTAACAGTCAGACACTTCTAGTGGTGCATATCACTCTCCTAAAATGCATGTAGCAGATTTTTTTTCAGTATCGGCTTTTTACAGGTTGGAGAAACTGCTTTATGTAGCTTTAGCCAGTGGAAATCTGCTAATGAACTGAGTTGTGATTTCTTGTATTTCAGGGGAATAAACTTCACCTGTAGAAATGTTTATTTTGACAGATAAAAATAAATAAATAAATTAAACAAAAAATGGCAAAATGACAAAATATGTTAACCCTTCATTGTGTAGGATAAATTGCACAAATCCTCTCCTTTACTTTTCTGGTGCAGAGAACACGTTTTTGCTCTCGGGGCTTGTACTTTACAAGTATCACCTGTTGTTGGTAGTAGCGTGCAGGGCCGCCATCAGGGGGTGACAGGGTTGACTCCTGTCAGGGGCCCACTGGGCCAGGGGGCCACATGAGGCAAGCACAACTATTATTTAAAAATATATATATTTTTTTAAAATTTTGGCAGCCATCAGAGGGCGCAACAGCAGAGTGCTATTAAGCGTGGGGAATGTCATTACAAGGAGCAAAGCATTAGCATTTGAGAGGATTTCTGAGTGTGCACTAAACCACTATGCACAGTGTGAGACAGACTTGGCACTTTGTTTGTACAGTGTATGCCTGAGTCTGACGGCAGATTACTTTTATTTGCAGAGGAGGTAGGACTTACTTAGTAAATGTTTTTTATTTCTGTGCAATTTCGGATTGTAACTACAGTGTGGTAGTAGTTGTATGGTGGAGCCAGGGTCCATAAAAACACATTTTGTTTTGCAATATGCAGCAGTGTATTTATGATTATTTGTCAATGCTGTAGAAATTCTATATTTAAAACCATGCAGAAATGTTTCCTCCTCAATACACAAATGGTAGGTGCCCTTTTGGAAGATATGATTTTTTTTATTAATATATATGTTTTAATTACATTTCAGTTTACTGCCCCTTTATGCAAGGACTTTCTAGATGTCATGAGGCATTTTATCTAAGATTTTTACATCTGCATAAAATGTTATACTCACAGGCTAAGATTGCTCAGTGTTTGAAATGAGACAGGTTAACTTAACACTGTTCAGTTTACACTACAGCTGACTTAATTTTGAAATACATACAAACAAGCCTAAATCCTGCATTTAACCAGATCTAATGGTATGAGACTGAGTACCACAGCTTATGGTTCCACCAAGACCATATAGAGTACAGCATTTTCGCAATCCATAAGTACAGCTGACAGATGGGAACATTTGTACACAATATTTGAAGTGGTGCTCTTAATTGGGGAAAATGGGGAAAAAACAAACAAACATATGTCAACCTTTCAAAAGTACTTTTCATCTACCCATTCTGACAGATCATTAATGTACAATTTTGAATTCATAGAATTATTTATTTTTGCACATTTACAAATATGATTCTTTAAAAAGTGATCTCTTAATTTCTGCTTCTTTTTTTTTTTATCATGCATGCCACACACTGTTGATTTATGGGATGCAATGTGTGTGTTTCTGTGGGTGCCTGTGTTTATGTCTTTGTGTTTTTATTGGTATCTCTATGAGTGTGTATGTATTTTTTATTTTCTGTGGGCTTCTCTGTGAGGGTGTGTGTGTCTGTCTTTGTGCATTTTCTATGGATGTCTCTGTGAGGGTGGGTGTATATGTCTGTCTGTGCATTTTCTGTGGATGTCTGTGAGGGTGTGTGCGTATGTATTTGTGCATTTTCTATGGGTGTCTCTGCGAGGGTGTGTGTATGTATGTCTTTGTGTATTTTCTTTGGATGCCTCTGTGAGGGTGGGTGTGTATGTCTGTGTTTTCTGTGGATGTCTCTGTGAGGGTGTGTGCGTATGTCTTTGTGTTTTCTGTTGGTGTTTCGGTGATGGTGTGTGTATGTCTTTGTGCATTTTCTGTGGGTGTCTCTGTGAGAGTGTGTGTTTGTGTGTGTGTATGTCTTTGTGTGTTTTCTGTGAATGTCTCAGTGAGGGTGTGTGTATGTATGTCTTTGTGTGTTTTCTGTGGGTGTCTGTGTGTTTATGTATTTGTGTGTTTTCTGAGGCTGTCTCTGTCGGTGTTTCCTTGGGTGTATGTGCAAGTTTGTGTTTGAGTTTGTGTGTGTGTGTGTCCATTGTCTTTTCCTTTTTAGGACATTTTGACCTTACTACTGATTATTTACATCTTTCAACAAACTTTGAGACTGAGACCTTTTCGGAAGTCACCAATCCACCATTTAAACTTTCAATTATTGTTTAGGCAGTTCAGGGCCCTTCCTTTCAGCCGCTGCATGCTGTTGTCATCATTTAGTTGGCATCTTCTTTGACAAAAAGATAATCAGAACTCCATATTTTGTTTTGTAAATCTCCTTTTTTGACAAAACTGTAGTCAACCTCGTTGCTTGCCAGGTCAATGTAAACAAGTGCTAAGTGTCTGTTTGGGTGTCTGAGTGTGTTTGTGTGTTTCTTTGCGTGTCTGCTAGAGTGTCTATATGTGAATCCTAGTGTATGAGTGTGTCTGTGTGTTTGTGTGTTACTACCTTTACATAATTTTCAAGTTTGACTACACTTAAGAATTAAGTGTATATATACATTTTAGTTACTTGGTCAAAAATTGCACATGTCAAAGGGGGAGGGGGGCTGATCAATGGTTAAGTCAGGCGGCCCTGGTAGCGTGTAATGATGTCTTGCGCAATGAGCAAGTGCCCGAAGGTGTTAATTGATCTTGGTGGGGAGAGCCCTCTGATGTTGTCCATATCTCAGGTGTGCTAAGGAGTAAATTAGATTACTTGTATAAAAACACGAGTCACTTTATTTTAATAAGGATTTATATTACCTTATAGATATCAAGTCATACGCCCATTAATAACGATCACTTGCTCCAGTTTTCTGTGGTGTTGCTGTCACAGCTCAAAAATCCTTGTTTTTCTGAGCAAAGTCAAATGTTTACATATTTAAACAAATGGGTGAAATGTTAAAATATATAGCGTTTTATACTCAATCTTTTTAGTGGAAATACAGTATGTTGTTTTTATTTCCCATTATTTTTTGCTACTAAGTGAGATTAGACAGGGATAGGATAATTAATACATTATACATTATACATTATAAACTAGTTGTCCCTGAGAAATTATTATATTGTGTTAAATGTAATACATTTATGGTTAGATACAGTATGTTATTGTTAAACCATTTTATGCAACTGTAACATGGTACAAAGTGCAAAAAAATAAATAAATACAAGTTTTGCTTAAAAACTCAACCATAGAATCCTAAATGTTTGCATTTTGAGGTGGTGAACAAATACTTAATATGCCATGTACGCTATAGAAGATTTTTTTAAAAAAAAAAGAGAAAATAAAACAAAAAAATATGATGTATGTTGGTAATTTAAAAAAAAAAAAACACTGACATTGATAGGTTAATAAAATGTGTAATAAGTACATTTGGCTCAGCAGTCTACTCGAAAATTGTTATTGTTTAAAAATATAGCTAATCCCTTTATTACCCACCCCCCAGTTTTGCATAACCAACACAGTTATATTAAAATACTTTTTAACTCTGTGATTACCTTGTATCTAAGCCTCTGAATGCTGCCCCCTTATCTCAATGCATTTTACAATCTTGCATTTTAGCCAATCAGTGCTGGTTCTTGTATAACCATTATAACCATTATTCTCCACAGAAAGTGAGCACAATGCTACTATATATATGGCACACACAAAGCACTGTCTAGCTGTTGTGCAAGACTTAAAAAGCACTGAGACAATGGGCAGCCGGCAGGGGTTTAGAAACAGAAAAATGTAGAGGTTATAAAGTATATTAATATAACAATGTTGGTTATGGAAAGCTGGAGAATGGGCATTATCTATTGTTTTAAACAAAAAAAAGTAAAAAAGAAAACAATACCAGAAATATATTAGCAAAAACCCCCCAAAAAAACACTTCCGTATGGACCTACAAAGTAAAATTAAAAAGGCACTTACAAGTGGGACATTAAACACTTAACAAATGCTAGATACAATTGTGTATTCTGATTATTACATCCAGATTATATATAAAATATTAATTGCAGTGGCATATTTAGGATTAGTGCTTCACTAGGCACTGAAAACTCTGCTGCCCCACCCCACCCCACCCCCCTCCCCACAGGGGGCTGTTTTTTTGGCCATAATAATTTTTGGTCAGGGTATAACGTGACTTTTTTTTTAGGAAATATTAATCAGGACTTGCAACACACTTGCATACACTCAGGTCATATAAATATATATATATATATATATATATATATATATATACAGAATATATTCATATATATATATATATTTACCATAACCTGTAGAGACAGTAGGCATGAAATGCACTATAACGTTTATATTGCAATAATAAAATATTATGAATTAATAACAAAGACTGAATATTTCAGTTTCAGCAAATAGTGTGCCTTTGCTAACACACACCTTATAGCAGTTCAACATCACTCACTTGAAAAAAGCCCAAGACAGTGTCCCACTGATGCCTATGTCATTACAGTCTAACAATACCATTATAACATTACTGATGCACCCTTACAGCACTTCATAACTACACACGTCACATGTGTGTGTGTGTGTGTATATATATATATATATATATATATATATATATCAGTGATGTTGGTCATAGGAGGCAGGTGAGGCAGTGCCTCACCTGTCCTATGTGTGTAATTACACTTTTTTGTAATAATCTTTAATTAAAAAAATATATATTTTGTAAGTTTTTAAAAATATTATTTTGGTATCCCAAATGAACCCCCCCCCCTTGCTGCTCGCCAACATGACATGCAATTCCATCCAAAGTAAATTATTTCTCTTACACATTCATATTGCGCAAGGAAGGAGAGGCTGTGAGCCGTTCAGCTCCCCTCCCTTTACACAATATAAATGTCTTTGAAGCAATTTTTCATATGGGCCGGGCAGAGTCTGCCATCAAGTGGTTAAGTCTCTAAACAGCCTCGGGAGCCCAGCCAATCAGCGCTCAGTGGCATCGATCTTTTGTGAGTGACGTCATCGAGCTCTGGCCAGACGTCAGGCGGGAAGAGACTGAGTGGCGTGTAGTGAGGTGTGAGGTGCCACTCAGTGTCAGTGACTGACTGTGAGCCTCGTGAGGAGTGGATCCGATTCTCATCTCTGTCTGTAGCTGAGCCCTTCAGCTCTTAGCCATTGGACCTTGGTTACCAACCGGAATACCGGCGTAGTACAGCTGAGCTGAACTGCCTTGTTGGTTAGGTAGGTCAGGGACAGGGTTGGTCATTGTCAGCACATGTAATATGATTGTGACATAGCTTGTGATAGCTCTACTTGTCTCTTACGTTTTATTAGGAATTTCCCTTTGTGTGGTTGGTTTAGTATAGTTGCTCCTTCCCCTTGGGGAAAACTGCAGAACAGACATCTTGTCATGTTACAAATATATACAGCTTCCTCCTTCCAGTACATGTTAAAAATAAAATCCCTTTTGCTCATGCAGCATTGAATGCGTAATATACACACAAATTGGCTTTACCCTAAGCTAAGTAAGGTAATTGGTCTTCAGTTTGCAAACAGTGCTCCCTACAAAGCTTCTGTTACTTTATACTTTAAACAAAATCCAGCCACTTGAGAATCTGGCCTAAACTAAAAATAAGGAAATATGGGGCTCCAAAATAAAGCAGATCAGTCTTGGCTTTGTATTTATCTTTGTTGACCTTATAGAGCAGTTAACATAATATGTGCCTTGCTAACAAGAACGGCATTACATGCTATTATGATGACTTCCGGGGCGGTGCTCACAGGAACTGGAAGGTAACAAGCCGGCTCCCTACCTGAGCGTACCACGCTGAACCGCCAGTGTTTGGATCCTAGCCAGCAATTGGACCTTTGCTGTGCGGATTGTGGAGCAAGACAGTCGGCTCCTAATACACTGAAGTCTCCGAAAGGCAGGAGGCCGATTTGCCACGGCCATATCTCGAGTGGTGGAGACCATCGGGTCCAACGGCTACCAGCCGTCGAACGGGTCCACGGCGTCCCTTAAACCATCGATAGACGCCACCTCGAGCAGAGCCTATCTACCCTGTGAGCGGTAATCACTACACAACCAAGCTTCCAAATTTCTTTCAGAACGGAGCCCTGTTCTGGGTCACCTGAGCTGTGGGTGCGACCTGGTACTGCTGAGGCGGCTGTTCCGCCAGAATACAAAGCCCTCAGGATAGAAGCAGGGAAGTGCTACATCCGGACCAGCCCTCCGTTACCAGTTCAAACTAACCGGTTCACGGTTCAACTCGGTTGCCGTGGTATAACGGGCTGGGGAAACAACTATCTTACTTCGGCTACAGACCCTGCCCCTGGTGGCAGGTAAAGATCATAAAAGTCGTCGCTGACCAGCCGATGTTTTGCTCCTGTTTTTTTTTTCTGCAAGGAATTCGAAAAACTTATTTACCTGTGGGTATATTTAGCGCTTAAATTAAGCACTTTTTCTTTCTCCAAGCATTTGAGGAACTCTGTATTAGCCGGACTCGCAACACTATCATTGTATCTTGAAAATAAAAGGCCCAGAATCCACAGCCACTGATTAGAGCCTTAAAAATTCAGATCGTAAGTAGTGGCAGCCTTGTATTCGCTCTAAAATCTGTGGAGGAAGGTGATTGAATTGCTGGCTCACCCACAATGATCGCTGAGGAGTGAATTCAGATCAATATCTAAAGAAGGTGCTCTCTCTCCCTCTCTCATCAGAACGCAAGTATCTGGGCCAACTTGGCTTTTGTCTGTATTCTAAAATTTGACTTGTATTTCTGGACATTGACCCAACATTTACAGCAATATTAGGACTGATTATAGTTTCTCTGCTTCCAGCTGGACCCATTATAGCCGCTATCTTGCACTGTTTTATTTATCTGTTGCACAGCTCTGTACAGAATATTTGTTAATAATACATTTCATCTCTATATAGAAATATACCAGTGGCTATAAAATTGCTGTATCTTTTTAGGTTTCGGGTTTTCTGTTTCTACAAAAGTATAATAGAAGAGGCAAGGTGTATTGTTTAAATTTTCCTTAAAAAGATACTGTGGGTCATAATATTTATATCATAGTAATCTTTTCTTACTTTATGCTGATGATAGGGCCAAATTAATACGTAGCTCATTTGTCGAATTTTCTTGGCTGCAGCAGGCACTAGCCTCACAAAAAAAAAAAAAAAATCACTTAATTACACATATTTTTTGTTTTTTGTATTTTCACACTTCTCTCACAAGGTCCCTGATGGACCTTTATTTTATTTTCTTTTTTTTCCTAATTATTAGTACCTTTTCTTCTCACAATAAAAGTGGTTGTATTATTAAAACTATTTACAATAGTGTACTGGCATAGTTATATTCACCTTAATGGAAAGGTTTGTCACTCAGGTGAAACAAAATTCACCCATAATGCCTGCTAAATCAAAAGATAAAAAGAGTAAACTAAGTGAAGCTAATACTGACTTATTACCAGAAGCCATGGTTATCCCCACTGATACTCAATCATTAATAACGCACTTAAGTCAGTTATTTTTACCCCAATTTGACTCTATCAAAAAGGATCTATCAAGTATCACATCTAGATTAGATACTATTTCATCAGAGGTCAAACAGTTTGCCATAAGAATTGTAGAAGCAGAAGCTAGGATTTCGGACTTAGAGGACTTAGTTAATACACAAGAAAACACATTACAAAAACAGGGAGATAAAATTTCTAACTTACAGAGTCGCCTGGAGGATCTTGAAGATCGCTCCAGGCGCAATAATATTAGAATTGTTGGCCTGCCCGATACCCCAGAGTATGAGGATTTAATGCACTTTACTTCCACTGTTCTTCCACAAGCTTTAGGATTCCCCGCCCATTTACTCCCTCTTCCAATTGAGAGAGCCCATCGAATAGGCCCTAGGAGGTCTAACCAAGATGGCACGTTTAGAAATAGAATATGCATCTTTAAACTTCTCAGATTTCAAGATAAAGTTCAAATGTTAAAATTGTTTAAGAAAGCTGATACCTTTACTTTAGCGAATAAAAAAATACGTCCCTGAAGAGAAAAAGTATGGCCCCATCTTGCACACAATTGATTAATAAAGGGGAAAATGCTCGTATGCTCTACCCAGCTAGAATAATAATAATGAGGGAAGGCAATAGGATAACGCTTAATTCTGTAGAAGAAGCTCAAAAATTTGTATCTGATGGCTCCTAATGTAGAAGATAATAGGACAACATTTGGTTCTGTAGAAGAAGCTCAAAAATATATATCGCTGATGGCTCTTAATCTCAGTTTTAAACACCTTTCTCTTTTTTTTTTTTTTTTTTTCTCTCCCCTCTCTCCCTCCCCCATCCCTCATGTCGTTTTTCTTGATAAGGGTAACATTGTCTAAATCTGTCAAGTATTAAATGGATGTTTATAACTAAATTTCTTTAGCTAAGATATATAATTTTATAAGATTAAGTTAGCAGAAGAATTTAAACTTTTATCTTGGAATGTAGGAGGGATTACTGCAGCAATAAAACGTAAATCTGCTATTCAAAGACTGGGAAAATTAAATCCCTCTGTTGTTTTTCTGCAGGAAACACATCTTAAAGATACCAAAATTTTTAAATTACAGTCTAAATGGGTGGGAGAAGTAATAGCCACCCTTTGTATTACTAGAAAAAATGGTGTTGCAATTTTAATTAACAAGAATCTATCATATAAGATTATAAATGTAGAAAAAGATCCAGAAGCAAGGTTTATACTATTACAAATTCAAATCCAAGACACTAATCTGTTATTATGTAATATTTATGCTCCGAATAAGTTTTCTCCTAAATTTTGGAGAATAATTCAGTCCAAAATTTTCCCTTTCATTAACCAACACATGATATGTGCTGGTGATTTCAATATGTCCCTCTGTACGGAACTTGACAGATTCGATAGTAGGAATAAGAGAGTATATGATAGACAAGCTAAATTTTTTAAAACTTTTTGCTGTGAGATGAAACTTATTAATATATGGAGAATTAAGAATCCAGAGTCTTGGGTCTTTACGTGCGAATCTAAAACGTACAAAACTTTCTCTAGAATCGACTATATTCTAATCTATCTTTAAAGTAGTCCCCCAGATTAATGACATTGTTTTATCAGACCATGCTAGTATCTCAATACTTCTACCCTCTTTACCTCGGAGTAAGTGTAATAATCAGATATTTTACTTTCCTAGATATCTCTATAATAATGCTACATTTTCTTTATGGCTGAGGCAGGTGTGGAGAGACTACTGTACTAATAACAGCTCATTTCAGTAAAATTGAAATATTCTGGGAAACGGCGAAGGCTGTTTTAAGAGGAGAGATAAAAGCTTATATGTGTGCGTCAACAAAGAGAGCTGTCGACCAAGAGAGAGCTCTAGCCAATCAGGTTAAAAGTGCCTATGAAAGATATAGCATTGAACGTAATGACCAAAATTGGAACAAATATATAGCAGCTAGACAGGAAAGAGATATAGCAATTAAGCAAAAAATACAAGAGGAAGAAATAAAGAATAATCTCTATTATAAAAGTTTTCATGGCTGTTCAGCTAAATTTCTGGCTAAACTAACTAGGAATAGGAAAAAAAAAAAATTATATTCTATCTTTGAGAGAAGGTAATAAAAAATATCTAGATCCTCAAGAAATCAGTCATTTTTTCCACTTATATTATCAGCAATTATATTCTAGAATTGAAACAGGAGGAAATGTTTTGGTCAAAGATTAAGCTGCCAAAAATGCTTGATTCAGATTTATTGGTATTAAATGCTCCTATATCTCGAGATGAAATAAGGAAAGCTATAGAAAAAACCAAATTGAATAAGGCGGCTGGCCCTGATGGCCTCCCATCAGAATTTTTTAAGATACTATTGGAAGAGATTATAGAGACCCTCGAAAAAACTTTTTAACAATTATTTCATTAATGGTCAACAGATGTCGAAATATTTTTCAGCAGCCAATATCTCTCTAATTCTTAAAAAAGATAAAGATCCGGAGGATATTTCTGTTCTCAATACAGACTATAACATTTTAACTTCTATCTTAGCATCTAGGCTTTCAATTTCTTTTGATAAGATAATTCATCCAGATCAAACGGGTTTTATGTGTTCTAGGAACTCTTCAAAAAATATTCGTAAGGTCTTAACTTGCATAGATTATATTCATAGCAGTGCTCAAGCCCATCAGAGGCAATCTCTGCAAGATATAGCTTTAATTAGTCTTGATGCCGAAAAAGCATTTGATGCGATAATCTGGAAGCATTTATTCAGAGCCCTTGAAGAATTTGGTTTTAGGAACCAATTTTCCCATTTTATTCACAACATCTATAGAAACCCTATCTCATTTCTTCTAGTCAATTCTAACTTATCTTTACCTCTGATATTAGGCAGAGGCACAAGACAGGGTTGAGGGTTGCCCTCTGTCGCCCTTTTTATTTAATATTGCCTTAGAACTGCTAGCCATATGGCTAAGAGATGCAATCAACGGTATTAGATTTGGAACACAAAGTTTAAAATTGCTTATATATGCAGATGATTTATTACTATTTTTAGGGAATCCTGGTCAGGAAATTCCTATAGTTTTAGACAGCCTAAAAATGTTTAGCTCTTTCTCCGGCTATAAAATTAACTCTAAGAAAAGTGAACTAATGTGGATTCAAAAGGTTAGCTCCACCAACTATAACTTCCCTTTCAAATCAACGGAAACATTTAAATACCTTGGTATCCATATGCATCCCAATCCAAAGCAATGGTATAAACTAAATATCCCTCCTCTTATCAGGAAAATTGAAAATGACTTAGAATCATGGATCTCGCTGCCCCTGTCAATCTCTGCTCGCGTTAGTCTTATCAAGACCATCATATTTCCTCGTTTGTTATATCCCTTACAGAATTTACCACTTTTTATCTCAACCTCGGATCAACGTAAGCTATATTCTATCTTTTCCAGATTCATCTGGAAAAATAAAAAATCTCGTATTGCGCTTAAAAAATTAATGCATTCTCGCCACTCTGGCATGGCATTACCAAATATTCAATTTTATAACATTGTTTGTCTAGCTAAAATTGCTATAGATTGGTTAGCCGACACTAATATTTTCTCTACTTCAGCTATGGAAAATTTTATGGTTTCCCCCTTCACTATTAAAGCTAGTTTGCATCACTCATTTAAGGACCTACCATATAATATTAAAGGCGTCCTAACTATTCAAAATATTATTAAAGCCTGGCAAAAATTTTGCACCTTTATAGGAGAGGATTATTCTTTCTCTGAAGCTCTTCCTATAATAGGTATAATAGATTTCTCTCCAGGTTACTCTCAGATAGCCTTTAAGAAGTGGGCAGATAAAGGACTCACTAATATATATCAAATTTTCCAGAATGATGGCCATATCTGCTCTTTTGAGTCTCTAGTCTCACAGTTTGGTCTTCCTAGGCAGGACATATTTGCTTACTTTCAGTTAAGGCATTATGTCAGTAGTCATAGCTGGGAACTTAATCGAGGTCTAGCATGGTCTGATATCAAAAAATGTATATCGAAGTTTCGAGTAGGACTGTCCTCAATTTCTCTTTTGTATGATATAATGCTTAATAAACAGAACCTACTCAATCTTAATGATATTTTCATTTCTTGGTCACGGGACTGTCCAAACCTGGAGGACGATGAAATAAAAGCTAGTTGTATTTTAGTTAATAAATGTCGAATTCCTTCGAGCTGGAAAGAATCACACCTTAAAATTATAAATCATATATATATCATATATCAGATCATATATAACCCCTCTTAAGTTGTCAAAGATGTACAGCTCTCAATCTGCCAGTTGCCCTCGGTGTGCATATTTCAAAGCTGATCTATTACATATGTTCTATTATTGCCCTAAACTAAGACAATTATGGAATAAATTATCCTTTTGGTTAAAAAAGTATCATGGCATTAATATATCATTTACACCAGATAATATTATTTTTTTTAATTTTCACATTACCAACTCTAAGTTAAGATTAAAAACCGCTGTATCCATCATTCTGTCAATCAGACATCTCATAGCAAAAAACTGGAAATCTAAATCGGCCCCCCCCCCTTTTCTCTGGTTATTCAGGAAATACAAAATCAAATAATTTTCGAATCCTACCATCTTAAATCTGCTAAAGAGAAAAAAATAAAGAAATTTATTTTGGACTGGCTACCTATTATTAAATCTTATACACTTAATATTCAAAAACGTATCTTGTCGCCTTTTTTGAGTTCAGATAGTTTTGCTGGATTTGTACTTCATGATGAATTCCCAGCATCCTGGGTCTCCTGTTACAGAGAGCAAGGTTCCTACTGAATATAGGCCAGGTTTTTTAGGCTCTGATAAGGATCAGGACAGGGGTGAGGGCGAGAGGGATTTTTTTTTTCTCTCTGCTCTCCCTTTCTTTCTCTCCTTTTTTCTATATTTATGTTATTTCTCTATTTTATGATTAGAAAAGAAAAAATATGAGTCAGCCTTAGATACGTTATATCCATTATGTTCAAAAATCCTCTAAATATGTCTAAGATTCTGCTGATGTAACAAAGATTGCCGCAGTATGGGTTAAGATCTTATCTGTCTATGCATATGGGATATGAGTTTTTTGATGACTGTCACCGGCCCTACGCTGCAGACTTTATTTGCTATAGGACTGTTTTTTTTTCTTTTTTCTTTTTTCCTTTTTCTTTTTTAATGCAATGTTATAGTTCTTAAACAGTTTAATTAAGGATATAAACTTGTTATGTTAAGGATTAGACATGTATATGCCATACTGGAGTTTTTCTGGTCAATGTCATGCATTAGATCCAAAGAAATTTTTTGTTGATTTTCTGTTGTTACTTATTGAGGCAAAAATGCTAAGTATCTCTGTATTAATTTGTTTAATTTTGCTACTGTTCTTGCCCTGCGTGGCATATATAATATGATTTGCGTTTTTCAGACTTACTGACTCTGTCAAATAAAAAGTTTAAAAAAAAAAAAACATAATATGTGCCTTCATCACCCTGCTCAACATTAGTAGTTATGTATAAACACTCAAGTACTATTCTGATTAATTTTATCTTCAGATACTCTGGCAGCATAGTAGTCAAAGAGTCATATTAGTTGTGTTAAAGTGAATGTAAATTTTGATGATAATTCATAAAAATTTACATTTCACTCGTGTTGTGAAAAAATACTTACCTTTTAAACTTGACAGCCGCTCCAGCTTCCCCCGGTCATCGCAAGCCTCTTCCTACCTCAGAAATGATAAATTGGTCATCCCCCAATCACGGCTCCCCCCCCGGGGGAATCAGTGTCTGATTCAATGCTGTGATTGGAGGAAGCCGGATCCCTCATTTTAGACCCAGGAAGTGAATTTGCGACGGGGGGAGGAAGCGATGCAGCAGCTGTCAAGATTAAAAGTTAAGTATTTTCACAACACAAGTGAAATGTAAATTTTTATGAATTAAAGGGCCTCTGTTTTTAATAGAATTTTAAAAAAACGGGCACTTTATCATCAAAATTTACATTCACTTTAATCCTTGGGCTTTAAAGCACCACTGCACATATTGCTACAGGCTTTTAAATAAATTAAGCATTTGACGTTTGTAAAGGAAATCAGCCTTAGATTTCTAAATAATATTGATGGTGAGGTTCATGGCAAAATGTGAAACAATTGCTAGCATAGAATTACATTTTGCTGCAAAACTATGTTACTATTCTAGCCGCATGGAAGCCCCCGAATAATGACTATACACACAATTGTTTTATTGTCTGTAGAATAATTATTTTAAAAGTATTATGTGTGTGTGTGTCCTTGGTGACCCCTGTGTGTGTCCCTGTGTGTATGTGTCTGTCCCTGTGTGTATGTATTCCTGTGTATATTTTTTTTGTGTGTGTGTCCCTGTGTGAATGTTTGTGTGAGTGTGGCCCTGTGTGAATGTGTGTTCTTGTGTGAATGTGTTCCTGTGTGGGTGGGTGTCCCTGTGTGTATGTTTGTAAGAGTATGTGTGTATGTTTGTGTGTATTTGTTTGTGTCCCTGTGTGTATGTTTGTGTGTGTGTGTTTGTCACTGTGTGCATGTTTTAGTACATCAGCTTTTTAAATATGTTTGAATAAAGACTGTGTTTTTAAGGGGCGATAGAGACACTCCTAGTTTGTGTGTGCCCTATAGATAACATTGTGCTCACTCCCATGGAGTTATTTATGAGTCAGCACTGATTCACTAAACTGCAAGTCTGTCAAAAGATCTGATATAAGGGGGCAGTCTGCAGAGGCTTAGATACAAGGTAGTCACAGAGGTATGAAGTATATTAATATAACCGTGTTAGTTATGCAAAACTGGGGAATGTGTCATAAAGGGATTATATATCTTTTTAAACAGGACACACAGTCTGTTTTAATATTGTTAGAGCTAAATGTACTGACAGATAACAGCTAGAGCCATACAAATATATTAATAAACATAAATAAATACACGGGTAGGAAAAACATGTATCTGACTTTTTTAAGCAAAGCTACTGACTGATTGTATATGTGTGTGTGTGTGTGTATGTATGTATGTGACTGTGTGTGTGTCTGTGTGTATATGTATGTGTGTGTTTGTGTATGTATGTGACTGTGTGTGCGTACGTATGAGTAAATGTGTGTGTATATTTATGTGTATGTATGTGTGTATGTGTAAGTGTGTGTGTGTGTATGTGTGTGTGTTTGTGTGTACGTGTATATTTCTCGGGCATATCATAGCCAGTGCCTCACCAGCCTTTGCCCTTACCGCACGTCACTGATATATATATATATATATATATATATATATATAGTACAAACCCAAGGTGATTGCACTAACAAATTTCAATAAAATAAACATTATTGATGGTACTACTTCCAATGTACACTCTATGAATAGCTATGAATAAGGTTCTTATAATGCTGGCTACAGCTGCTTTTTCATTTTATATTACTTTCATAAAATTCCTAAGTAGACTTAGGCCTAGATTTGGAGTTCGGCGGTAGCCGTCAAAACCAGCGTTAGAGGCTCCTAACACTGGTTTTGGCCGCCCGCTGGTATTTGGAGTCAGTGATTAAAGGGTCTAACGCTCACTTTACAGCCGCGACTTTTCCATACCGCAGATCCCCCTACGCCATTTGCGTAGCCTATATTTTCAATGGGATCTTTCTAACGCTGGTATTTAGAGTCGTTTCTGAAGTGAGCGTTAGAGCTCTAACGACAATATTCCAGCCGCCTGAAAATAGCAGGAGTTAAGAGCTTTCTGGCTAACGCCGGTTCATAAAGCTCTTAACTACTGTACCCTAAAGTACACTAACACCCATAAACTACCTATGTACCCCTAAACCGAGGTCCCCCCACATCGCTGCCACTCGATTTAAATTTTTAACCCCTAATCTGCCGACCGCCACCTACGTTATACTTATGTACCCCTAATCTGCTGCCCCTAACCCCGCCGACCCCTATATTATATTTCTTAACCCCTAACTTGCCCCCCACAACGTCGCCGCAAGCTACTTAAAATAATTAACCCCTAATCTTCCGACCGCAAATCGCCGCCACCTACGTTATCCCTATGTACCCCTAATCTGCTACCCCTAACATCGCCGACCCCTATATTATATTTATTAACCCCTAATCTGCCCCCCTCAACGTCGCCGACACCTGCCTACACTTATTAACCCCTAATCTGCCGAGCGGACCTGAGCGCTACTATAATAAAGTTATGAACCCCTAACCCGCCTCACTAACCCTATCATAAATAGTATTAACCCCTAATCTGCCCTCCCTAACATCGCCGACACCTAACTTCAATTATTAACCCCTAATCTGCCGACCGGAGCTCACCGCTATTCTAATAAATGTATTAACCCCTAAAGCTAAGTCTAACCCTAACACTAACACCCCCCTAAGTTAAATATAATTTTTATCTAACGAAATAAATTAACTCTTATTAAATAAATGATTCCTATTTAAAGCTAAATACTTACCTGTAAAATACATCCTAATATAGCTACAATATAAATTATAATTATATTATAGCTATTTTAGGATTAATATTTATTTTACAGGCAACTTTTTAAATATTTTAACCAGGTACAATAGCTATTAAATAGTTAAGAACTATTTAATAGTTACCTAGTTAAAATAATAACAAATTTACCTGTAAAATAAATCCTAACCTAAGTTATAATTAAACCTAACACTACCCTATCAATAAAATAATTAAATAAACTACCTACAATTACCTACAATTAACCTAACACTACACTATCAATAAATTAATTAAACACAATTCCTACAAATAAATACAATTAAATAAACTAGCTAAAGTACAAAAAATAAAAAAGAACTAAGTTACAGAAAATAAAAAAATATTTACAAACATAAGAAAAATATTACAACAATTTTAAACTAATTACACCTACTCTAAGCCCCCTAATAAAATAACAAAGCCCCCCAAAATAAAAAAATTCCCTACCCTATTCTAAATTAAAAAAGTTACAAGCTCTTTTACCTTACCAGCCCTGAACAGGGTCCTTTGCGGGGCATGCCCCAAGAATTTCAGCTCTTTTGCCTGTAAAAAAAAACATACAATACCCCCCCCCAACATTACAACCCACCACCCACATACCCCTAATCTAACCCAAACACCCCTTAAATAAACCTAACACTAAGCCCCTGAAGATCTTCCTACCTTGTCTTCACCATCCAGGTATCACCGATCCGTCCTGGCTCCAAGATCTTCATCCAACCCAAGCGGGGGTTGGCGATCCATAATCCGGTCCAGAAGAGGCTCCAAAGTCTTCCTCCTATCCGGCAAGAAGAGGACATCCGGACCGGCAAACATCTTCTCCAAGCGGCATCTTCGATCTTCTTCCATCCGGAGCAAAGCGGCAGGATCCTGAAGACATCCAGCGCGGAACATCCATCCGGACCGACGACTGAACGACGAATGACTGTTCCTTTAAGGGACGTCATCCAAGATGGCGTCCCTCGAATTCCGATTGGCTGATAGGATTCTATCAGCCAATCGGAATTAAGGTAGGAATTTTCTGATTGGCTGATGGAATCAGCCAATCAGAATCTAGTTCAATCCGATTGGCCGATCCAATCAGCCAATCAGATTGAGCTCGCATTCTATTGGCTGTTCCGATCAGCCAATAGAATGCGAGCTCAATCTGATTGGCTGATTGGATCGGCCAATCGGATTGAACTAGATTCTGATTGGCTGATTCCATCAGCCAATCAGAAAATTCCTACCTTAATTCCGATTGGCTGATAGAATCCTATCAGCCAATCGGAATTCGAGGGACGCCATCTTGGATGACGTCCCTTAAAGGAACAGTCATTCGTCGTTCAGTCGTCGGTCCGGATGGATGTTCCGCGCTGGATGTCTTCAGGATCCTGCCGCTTCGCTCCGGATGGAAGAAGATCGAAGATGCCGCTTGGAGAAGATGTTTGCCGGTCCGGATGTCCTCTTCTTGCCGGATAGGAGGAAGACTTTGGAGCCTCTTCTGGACCGGATTATGGATCGCCAACCCCCGCTTGGGTTGGATGAAGATCTTGGAGCCAGGACGGATCGGTGAACCTGGTATGGTGAAGACAAGGTAGGAAGATCTTCAGGGGCTTAGTGTTAGGTTTATTTAAGGGGGTTTGGGTTAGATTAGGGGTATGTGGGTGGTGGGTTGTAATGTTGGGGGGGGGTATTGTATGTTTTTTTTTACAGGCAAAAGAGCTGAAATTCTTGGGGCATGCCCCGCAAAGGGCCCTGTTCAGGGCTGGTAAGGTAAAAGAGCTTGTAACTTTTTTAATTTAGAATAGGGTAGGGAATTTTTTATTTTGGGGGGCTTTGTTATTTTATTAGGGGGCTTAGAGTAGGTGTAATTAGTTTAAAATTGTTGTAATATTTTTCTTATGTTTGTAAATATTTTTTTATTTTCTGTAACTTAGTTCTTTTTTATTTTTTGTACTTTAGCTAGTTTATTTAATTGTATTTATTTGTAGGAATTGTGTTTAATTAATTTATTGATAGTGTAGTGTTAGGTTAATTGTAGGTAGTTTATTTAATTATTTTATTGATAGGGTAGTGTTAGGTTTAATTATAACTTAGGTTAGGATTTATTTTACAGGTAATTTTGTTATTATTTTAACTAGGTAACTATTAAATAGTTCTTAACTATTTAATAGCTATTGTACCTGGTTAAAATAATTACAAAGTTACCTGTAAAATAAATATTAATCCTATAATAGCTATAATATAATTATAATTTATATTGTAGCTATATTAGGATGTATTTTACAGGTAAGTATTTAGCTTTAAATAGGAATCATTTATTTAATAAGAGTTAATTTATTTCGTTAGATAAAAATTATATTTAACTTAGGGGGGTGTTAGTGTTAGGGTTAGACTTAGCTTTAGGGGTTAATACATTTATTAGAATAGCGGTGAGCTCCGGTCGGCAGATTAGGGGTTAATGTTTGAAGTTAGGTGTCGGCGATGTTAGGGAGGGCAGATTAGGGGTTAATACTATTTATGATAGGGTTAGTGAGGCGGATTAGGGGTTAATAACTTTATTATAGTAGCGCTCAGGTCCGCTCGGCAGATTAGGGGTTAATAAGTGTAGGCAGGTGTCGGCGACGTTGAGGGGGGCAGATTAGGGGTTAATAAATATAATATAGGGGTCGGCGATGTTAGGGCAGCAGATTAGGGGTACATAGGGATAACGTAGGTTGCGGCGGTTTACGGAGCGGCAGATTAGGGGTTTAAAAAAATATGCAGGGCTCAGCGATAGCGGGGGCGGCAGATTAGGGGTTAATAAGTGTAAGGTTAGGGGTGTTTAGACTCGGGGTACATGTTAGAGTGTTAGGTGCAGACGTAGGAAGTGTTTCCCCATAGGAAACAATGGGGCTGCGTTAGGAGCTGAACGCTGCTTTTTTGCAGGTGTTAGGTTTTTTTTCAGCTCAAACAGCCCCATTGTTTCCTATGGGAGAATCGTGCACGAGCACGTTTTTGAGGCCGGCCGCGTCCGTAAGCAACTCTGGTATCGAGAGTTGCATTTGCGGTAAAAATGCTCTACGCTCCTTTTTTGGAGCCTAACGCAGCATTTGATTAAACTCTCGATACCAGAGTTAAATTTATGGTGCGGCCAGAAAAAAGCCCGCGGAGCGTTAGCAGCCCTTTTACCGCCGAACTCCAAATCTAGGCCTTAGTAAATAAAATTAAGCTTTTTAATTATTTGTCCATCTTTCTTTTCTGCCCTGATTTTATAAATTTATATTTGCTTTTAGTCTCACTTTTAGTGAATAGCTGTTACTAAAGTTAGGAACAAAGTAATTTGATAAAGCCAAGAACCTTTCAGATGTTCTGGGTCATTAACTAAATATTTCTCTTTTTTCATGCTTTTTTTCTTTTTGATGTTGTGACAGTGGCTGTGCAAATATTGTTTTTCTTTTGTTTTTTCTAACGTTGCACTTCTTGCTTGCAATTTTAGAGCCATCATGGTATTAGTAGTAGTGAGAGACTGAGAGTCTGACCGTCAGACTCTGAGTCTTTCACTACTACTACTTCCATAATAGCTCTGAAATTGCAAGCAAGTGCAACGAGTGACTCTTAGCTCTGAAATTGCAAACAAGTGCAATGAGTGACTCTGTGGCAGAAACTATGCCTACCTGAGTTGAAGACAGTTGGTTGTTGCCCAGCTGAGCTGCTCCAGTCCTCACTTGTTCCGGCGCTCCATTGATCACAGTGTGTGAGTGTGGGTCTCCTCTCCTCCCAATCTCGCCACTCGTGACTCAACACAGTGTCGACTCTAACACCATTGCCGCCTGGCCTAGAAGATCACGTGCGCACATGCCAGGTGTGGCAGAAGCTGGCTGGTTGAAAACGTCACATGACTTCAGCGAAAAGCCAGTCACGTGACCACTCGGCAGTAATCCGCCTGTTTACATTTTTTTTTTTTAAGCAGGCAGCCATATTCAAGTGTGCAGTGCAGTGGAAAAGTGCTGCCCCCCAAAATTTGCCGCCCTAGGCACAAGCCTTGTTGGCCTATTTATAAATACACCCCTGATTAATTGTTTAAAAATAGAAAAAATGAATGAAGAGGTTTTTAGTATCTATAAAGCAATGGGTGCCGCCATTTTGTAACCCAGATTTTATTTTTTTGCTGAAGCCAATTAGGGGCAGTTATAAATGGGTCACTATAGTGTTTAACCAATGAGTGTGTGATATAAAGCGGCGTAACGCTGGCTCTTTTAACAGGAATCAGCCCCTTTTTTTAGCATTTAATCACAGGATGGGAATACAATTAAATCAGAAACAGATTTTTTGTAAAGGTTTTGTTCTTTTTACTTCAGATTATTAAAGGGATTTGAAAACCATCATTTTTCTTTCATGTTTCAGCTTGAACATGCTATTTTAAACAACTTTCCTAAGTTATTTCTATTTTTCTTCATTCTCTTGGTATCTTTTCTTGAAAAGCAAGGATGTATGCTTATTAGCCTGCCCATTTCTAGAGCACTATATGGCAGCAGTTTTACAATTTCCTGCCATGTAGTGCTCCAGTTGCCTACCTAAGTATCTCTTCAACACAGAATATCATTACAGCGAAGCACATTTTATAATAGAAGTAAAGGGGAAACTGTCTGAATAAAAAAAAAATTGGGGTTTTATATCCTTAATAAAAAAAATCATATTCCAAGTTCAAAGCATTTAACGTCCCTTTAAGCAGCATGTGAACCTAGTTGAGTATCCAGCACTGTGTATCCATATCCGGATTGCCTGCAGTTGTCTTGCTATAGATCGTTCATATAGCAGTAGATACATAGCCTAATAAAATAAAATAATTTAGGAGTGTTGGGCATATGCAGACAAGATGGTCCTTGTTTAAAGGAACAGGTAACCTAAATTTTTCTTTCATGATTCAGATAGAACATATATTTTTTTATTTTTTAACATTTAACAATTGTTTGTTTAAGGAGCAACAATGCACTAGTGGGAGCTAGCTAAACACATTGGTAAGCCAATGACAAGAAACATATATGTACAGCCACCAATTGGCATCTAGCTCCCAGCTCCAGAGCCTATCTAGGTATGATTTTCAACAAATAATACCAAGAGAACTAAGCAAATTAGATCATAGAAGTAAATTTGAAATGTATTTAGAATTATATGCTCTATCTGAATCTTGAAGGAAAACGTTTTGGTTTCATATAGATTTTTGCATTAGATCCCACAAGATAACTAGTAACATGCATTGTTTTTGAGGCCCCAGGTGCCTGACTTGTGACCCCTCATGGGCCAGTTATGACGCTAGTAACTAGAATCCTGCAGCATCGACATTAATCGGCTGCCCATTGTTACGGTAAAAAGCAATCAGTGCTGGGTTTAAAGGCTTCCTAAAGCTAATTCCTTTACATGTGAAGAAAGCCTAATTGACCCACTGTTAAATGAAAGGAAAACTATAAACTTTGATGAGGTCAGTTCTCTTTGAGGATGCAAATGAAGTTGGTGTCTTGAGAACAATGCTATTGTATTTGTTCTATTAACAAAAGCTGTAAACGTCTTACAGAAGTGCTGTAACTAATTCTATGACTATCAAGTGCTGTAAAGTTCTTTAGCCACAGCGTCATAATATTGTAGTAAAGTGTTTGCCTGTTTGAAACCAAGTCACAGTATGACATTGAGTCCTGGCTATGTGACAAATGGGTTCACAGAACATTTCTCCAGCCAACTTTGTACAATCTAAACCAAAAGGTGAATTTGTGAATTCAAGTCCAACATTCTACAAATTAAATTTGTGTGGTATTATATCATTTGTTTTTTTACTTATTTAGTGATTAATGAGAGTTAGTCCATAATTTAATTATTTGACATGATAGAGATCATCATTTTATGTTACCTGATAATACAGAGCCATATATCATATCTTAAAGGTAAGTTCAATTAGAAAGTTAAATCCACAAATGAATAAAAAACTACATTGTGTTTACATTTATGTTTAATTTTCATTGCCTTTGTTGTAAAATACCTATTAACTTGTGCGTGTTTCCTGCTTCCCAGAATGTCTTGAGCTCAAATGCTGTAACTATGCTGCAGATAGACTGACCCAGCTACATGCTACAGAATCAATGGGGATAAACATATACACCAACGCTTTAAAGTGGTTTATTACTGATTTTCACTTTCTAAGCACAATGTGTATCTTGTAATTTTTGTTTGCAAGTCATTCTGTATGAAGATGTTTTGTAATCCATTGATTACATAGTCAAATTCTCTGTTTTATTTAAAATACGGCATTTCAAAATGTATTTCAGATAATTGCTATTATTTTTATTCATGTCCCTATCCTGAACAAACCAATTGACACAATTACACAGGTGTGTTCCTCTCCAATAGTAAAGCAGAGGGAGCTGTCCTTATCAGCCAATCAGGATTTGTAGGAAGTGCAAAGCCAATAATATGATATTAATATTCTTAATTTCATTAAACAGCATTTAATTGACTTTTTTTATATATATATTTTTTTATTCAATTTTTCATAAACAGTTTAACAACATAATAAAGTCATGTGTCGTCTCAATAATACATATACATTAGAATTGTCAATTGTACACATTTGTTGCTGCAAGAATTCAGAAAAAAACCTGCTCTCCCCCTCATACCCCTCCCCACACTAGGTTTGTTTTAAATATCTCTTCATTCCTTGTAAAGTGCTTCCCAAAATATCATTTTAATTTACATTTTGTAGGCAAAGATTTAGAGTTCAGATAATTTTTACATGAGAAAAAATTCTCTCATATTTAATCATAAGAAACTAAATTACTAAAGGTACAATGTACTCAGGAAACAGCAGATAAAAGTCCATTGTATTCAAAGTTGCTGCATAGCCGCCCATTCAAATAGTCTGGCTTCTTTCCTATGGTCAATCTGCTTTTAGCTTTTCTATAGCCAAATACTGTAGTACTGACATTTTCATTATAAGTGGTGGTTTTAAAAGGCAAAAGCATTTATTTCAAATGACAAAATGACAAAATAAAAGTGAAAGAGCTATTTGTTATTACTCCAGCAGGTGAAATAGATGATTGTGAACACCCTAAATAAGAGAAACTTTTATAATACAATGTAACTTTAAGATTTGATAACTTATCTTAAATATTAGTATATATAAATCGGTCTTTCCAGGGCTTTTGGACTATAGAATCAAAGTCCATCTGTGAGAGTCCTGTCACCCTGTCTGTCTCTCTTTAAACTGAATTTGTGTTACTTAACTGAGTTTCATGTGAATAACTTTCTTCCAGATGTGGACGAATGTCTTGACAACAATGGGGGCTGCCAGCATATCTGTGTCAACACCATGGGAAGCTATGAGTGTCGCTGTAAGGAAGGATTTTTTCTCAGTGATAATCAGCACACTTGTATTCACCGCTCTGAAGGTAGTTATGCCATGTAATACGTTATATATCTCCCTAGTATACTTTCACCAGTGTGACTAATGTAATTACAATATAAAAAACCTTTTTCCAGTCAATTGTGTTGTGTGTGTGTGTGTGTATATATATAGTTGCAATTATATGCTGTACCTACTCTTATTTTGATTTGTGTCCAAGCATTTTTAATCTTTGCAGTATTACACATTTTAACACGATACCCACAAGGAAATCCAGTCATGAATTACCTGTCAACTGTCCTGGTTTTCTTGGGACAATCCCAGTTTTTGGCCTACTGTCCAATGTTATAATTGTCTTGGAAGTCTGTTGCAGAATCTAGAAATCTGCTTTGAGGTGTGGGTTTGACTGTAGGTATTAGACACAAGGTCATAAGTATATATGTGTTTGCATATAGTTTCCTGCACTTTACATTGCAACAGCAGGAAAAATGTTTCTAAGTTGGTGAAATTGCATCTTTGTTTTCTTGATGTACTTTGTTGAAGACTAAACCTAGGTAGACATAGGAACATATGAGTGTACATGTATCTATAGCAGTCTATGGTAGTAGTGTTTGTAACTATGTATAACATTGCAATAAATATTGTTGCAAACACTGCTGCCAGATATCTAAAGATACATGTACGATCCTGAACTCAAGGGGAAAAGAGAGAGAGCAGAGGCTCATACAGAGAACTCACTTGAAAATAATTATTTAAAGTTAACATTTATTATTGCAACCATAAAAACAATCAAAGAAAATAGTGAATATTAAATTCTAAAATTCCAAAATAGAAAGAGAATCTAGATGCTTACATGCTAAGGGGGTTCAAGGGGATAACTAAAGGAGAAAAGAAACAAAGATAAGAACTTGTTAGTGTATATTATATGCATCCCTGAGCAGTAGAGTCTTTAAGGAGCGCTTGAAAGTTTGAAAATTAGGGGAGAGTCGTGTAGAGCGAGGCAGAGAGTTCCACAAAATAGGGGCCAGTCTGGAGAAGTCTTGTAGATGGGAATGTGAGGAGGTACTAGGAGAGAAGGAGGTCATGAGCAGAGTGAAGTGGACAGGAGGGAGAGTATCTGGAGACAAGGTTGGAGCTATAGGGTGGATTAAAGACTTATTTGTGTCTTGTGTGAGGAAGTGGCGAATTTTGGAGATGTTTTTTTAAGGTGCAGGCAGCAGGAATTGGCCAAAGACTGGATGTGGGGAGTGAAAGAGAGCTGTGGGTCAAGTGTGACCCCAAGAAATTGGGCATGCGGGATCGGGGTAATTATGTTATTATCAACAGTTAGAGAAAGTTGGGGGGTAAGGATTTTGAAAGAAGGGAGAAAATAAGGAGCTCAGTTTTGGAGAGATTTATCTTAAGTAGTGAGAGGACATTAAGGATAAAATATTAGAAAGACAATTAGTGACACGAGTTAGTAAGGATGGGTATAGTTCAGGTGCAGAGAGGTAGATTTAAGAATCATCAGCATACAAATGATATTGAAGCCCATGGGACAACAGTGATTAAAAGCCATCATTTTGGGGTTTCATATCCCTTTAACTAATTACTTTTAGACCTTTGAAAATCTGACAAAATTCTTCTCAGGAGATGCTAGCTAGTCTGTTGGACATTCTGCCAATTTCAGTACACTTTTCCTTCCATAGCTGCCAAGGCACCATTGTTCAGTGACCCTTAAGACACAGCTCCTAAGTTTGTGATACATATAAAGATAATTTATGTGTAAATAATGGCAGCGCATAGGGATACAGAGCAAATTCCCCAGCCATAGAGCCAAGCAGCATGCTATTCAGTATTTAAACTGTTTTATTTAAGTTCAGTGAACTTTACCAAAGTACCTGCTTTTGAGAGGCCTATTCTTCAGTAGCTGAATGTACACAAAGAAAATTACTTTTGTTAACAAAAACTAAACCGTTAATTCCCTTAATGCTCCGCTAACACCCTTATTTAGTTGACAGATCACATTGCGTTTGTTAGCAATGAAATGTCACAATAGCACTAGAGTTAATAAGGCTAATTTGTGATCTTATGTACTATATAGGCCCTTGATTGACAGCGTAATAGCCAATGAGAGCTTTCATGTTTTGTGTGTTGTGCTGGGTTAGCGGCATCATTGTTTCCTGCAGTTTCTCACTGTGGGAAAGGAATGAAACGGCCGGCCGAGCAGAATAATCTAAATAGCCCAGCATCAAGTTCTTTGTTGACTAAAGCTTATTTAATAGAGGGTGTCTGAAAATTAGGTGTCAAAGTTATAACACACAAAGTAAGTGGCTAATTACATTGTGATTGAAATTTCACTTCTCAGTGTTCAAAGTATCCAAGTATCTTGTAAAGTGATCTCACAAAAATATAAATTTTTTATATTAATATCTGATAATGTGGTGTCATTTACCGTATATATTTTTAGAACTTATTTTTATTATAGTGACAT